>NW_027601359.1:55023-60023 GCF_053455715.1 Rhinoraja longicauda | reverse complement strand
GCTAGGCATCTAGCCAGCCACACCAGTAGATGGCTCAGTAGACAGATAGTAAGTGAGTTTTACAGAGATTTAGCACCTATCTAGCTGGATCCAACTAGGACTCTCTCGTTCTCCCTTTCACGCGGCCGCCAGAAAGCGAGTGAGCGAGAGAGGGCACTCCACAAAGAGTTTCCTACAAAACTACCTAACTATTTTGCTGTGCAGAGATCCAGCTATCTCGCCACCCATCAGTCTAACGTTCAAGCTATCTACCAATGCAGCTATTTAGCTATGAAGAGAGCTAACACGCTCTCTGGCTGTCTTTCCCGCTGGCTATCAATCTACATAACTTGATATCCAGCTATCTAGCTGTCATGCTAACTAGTAAAGCAGCTTTCCGCCTATTTAGGGATCCAGCAACCTATCAATTTGACGATCCATCCAGCTGTCCAGTTGTATAGTTAACAGGCTAAATAGCTATCTCTCTAACTAGCTAGCATGCTATCTATCTCTCTATCGAGCTAGCCACCTAGCTATGCACACTCCTAACTATTTACCTAGCTAGCTATCTTACTCGATAGCTAACTATATATTTAGATATCTCCCCAGTTATCTACCCCGTTGGCTAGCAATCTGAATATCCAGCTATCCAGCTATATAGCCAGCAGTCTAGCTAGCTATCCAGTGATCTAATCACGGAGCTATCTATCCATTTGTCTCTGTAACAATCAATCTAGCTATTTATTTCTTATTCTGGCCATCTAGCGATTTACATATCTCCTATTGCTATCCAACTATCTAGCTATTTAGCCATGTAGTTATCTATCTAGCCAGCTGCATAGCTATCTAGCTATCTAACTAACTATGTAGCCAGCTGGCCATCAATCCTTCTAGCCATCTACTCATCAAGCCATCTCGTTATCTGACTACCCACCCATCTGGCGTTATTCAGCTCGCCATCTACCCAGCCAGCCCGCTTCCCAGCTGGTCAATTAGTCAAGTAGCCAACTAGCCTTTCATCCGTCTAGCCAGATAGCTATTTAGGCATCTAGTCATCCAGTCATCTAGATATATAGCCATTATGAGCGATCTATCTGGCAATTAATTTGCTAGGTAGCTATCTACAAACCTAGGTATAGCTAGATCTCCATCTGCGGGCCTCGAGAGAGAGAGGGAGCGCACCGCATAGAGAGATGCCTATGTCTCTAGCTAGACAATAGACAATAGGTGCAGGAGGAGGCCGGGAGGAGGCCATTCGGCCCTTCGAGCCAGCACCGCCATTCAATGTGATCATGGCTGATCATTCTCAATCAGTACCCCGTTCCTGCCTTCTCCCCATACCCCCTGACTCCGCTATCCTTAAGAGCTCTATCTAGCTCTCTCTTGAATGCATTCAGAGAATTGGCCTCCACTGACTTCTGAGGCAGAGAATTTCACAGATTCACAACTCTCTGACTGAAATTATTTTTCCTCATCTCAGTTCTAAATGGCCTACCCCTTAATTAAACTGTGGCCCCTTGTTCTGGACTCCCCCAACATTGGGAACATGTTTCCTGCCTCTAACGTGTTCAACCCCTTAATAATCTTATACGTTTCGACAAGATCTCTCCTCATCCTTCTAAATTCCAGTGAATACAAGCCTAGTCGCTCCAGTCTTTCAACATATGACCGTCCTGCCATTACGGGAATTAACCTAGTAAACCTACGCTGCACGCCCTCAATAGCAAGAATATCCTTCCGCAAATTTGGAGACCAAAACTGCACACAGTACTCCAGGTGCGGTCTCACTAGGGCCCTGTACAACTGCAGAAGGACCTCTTTGCTCCTATACTCAACTCCTCTTGTTATGAAGGCCAACATTCCATTGGCTTTCTTCATTGCCTGCTGTACCTGCATGCTTCCTTTCAGTGACTCATGCACTAAGACACCCAGATCACGTTGTACGTCCCCTTTTCCTAACTTGACACCATTCAGATAATAATCAGCCTTCCTATTCTTACCACCAAAGTGAATAACCTCACACTTATCTACATTAAACTGCATCTGCCATGCATCCGCCCACTCACACAACCTGTCCAAGTCACCCTGCAACCTCATAGCATCTTCTTCACAGTTCACACTGCCACCTAGCTTTGTATCATCGGCAAATTTGCTAATGGTACTTTTAATCCCTTCATCCAAGTCATTGATATATATTGTTAATAGCTGCGGTCCCAACAACGAGCCTTGCGGTACCCCACTAGTCACTTCATGCCATTCTGAAAGGAACCCATTTATCCCCACTCTTTGCTTTCTGTCTGTCAACCAACTTTCTATCCATTTCAGTACACTACCTCCAATACCATGTGCTCAGCGTGTCACTCCATCAGTACTACCACATCGTCGGTTACTTCATCATTACTGCATCAGAACGTGTCATTCATTCGGTACTACCCCATAGAATGCCATTGCATCAGTATTTGCATTTATTGCATATATGTTTGTACGCACCGTCAGGATTGGCTGTTTTTTAATTTCGTTGTACTCGTTGCAATGACAATAAATGAATATTATTATTATTATTATTATTAGCAAATGGATAGTAATTCCATCAGTACTATCCCACAGTGCGTCATTTGATCAGTTCTCCCCCTCAATGTGTCACTCCATCAGAACTACACTATAATGTGTCATTACATCAGTACTGCCCCATTTAGTTTCACACCATTAATACTATCCGACAGTGTGCCACGACATCTGTACTACCATATCGCTTGTTCCTCCATCAGTACTACCGCACACTGTGTCACTCTGTCAGTAATACACGAAAATGTTTTACTCCATCAGTACCTGCCCACAGTTTGTCACTTTACTAGTACAACCCCACTGGTGATCACTCCATCAATACAAGCCTACAGTGTGTTAGACGATCATTACTAGAACACACTATGTCACTCCATCAGTACAACCCCAGAGCGTGTCACCTCATTGGTACTACCGCACTATATACCATTCCATCAATACACACCCTCAGTGTTTTTCAACATCAGTACCACCTTGTGTATTATTCCATTATAATAATAATAATAATAATAAACTTTTATTTTATATAGCGCTTTTCCTAGTGCTCAAAGACGCTTTACAAAAACAGTCATGACATAAAAACAAACGGACGAACTGTCCTGACGAGAAGCGGCGAACAAATAGCGCCAGCGTCCTCTCACGTCAGGGTCCGGCAGTAGACAATAAAGAACACAAGACACACAATTACAATTTTAACACAAATAGCCATCACAGTGATTGCTCCAGGCACACCGTCACTGTGATGGAAGGCAAAGAAAAGTCTTATCTCCTCCTCATTCTTCTCCCGTGGTGCCACGAGGCGATCGAGGCTCCCGACTTTTGAAGCCCCCACCGGGAGATGGAAAGTCCCAGGGCCGAGCCGAGCAGGCCTATGAAGGTCCTGAGCCCCCACCGGGCGATGGGAAGTGCCGCGGCCAGGCCACGCAGGGCGATGAAGGTCCTGCGAGTGGGTCGAACAAACCTCGCGCTCCGGGGCGGTCGAAGCTGCTACGTCTGGAGCTCCCGAAAGCCGGTCGCCAGCCAGGGACCTGCGAACTAAAGATGTTGCGGTCCGCAGGGCCCACGGCCGAAGCCTCCGACATGGTAAGTCCAGGCCCTGCGATCGGAGTCTTCAAGGTCGATCCCAGCTGGAGGCCGCCGACTCCACGGTGTTAGGCCATAGCGCGAACGGAGACACGACACGGGAAAGGTCGCATCTCCGTTGAGGAGGAGATTGGGGAAAAAGGTTTCCCCCACCCCCCCCCCCTCTCCCCCACCACCCCCACATAAACAGAGTTAAAAATAGATCAAAACGTACATTTAAACGATGACAATATACAAAACAAAACAAAAAGACAGAGAGACTGCCGGTGAGCCGCAGCTGCAGAACGCAGCCACGTCCCCTTATTGAACTACGACACAGAGTGTCACTCTATAAGTACTATCCAACGGTGTGTCACTCCATCAATACTAAACAATGAGTCCTTCCATCAGTACTACCCCACAGTGCTTCAATCCACCAGTATTACTCTGGTATATGTCTATCCAACAGTACTACACCGCATGGTGTCACACAATCAGTACTATTCCACAATATGCTATTGCGTCAGAACTGCCACATAGTGCGCCATTCCATCAGTACTACCTCAAAATGTGTCACTCCACCAGCACTACCCACAGTATGCCACTGCATCAGTAATAAAATATAGTCTGTTACTCCATCTGTACTACCCTACACTGTGCCACTCCATCAGTGCCTCCCCATAGAGCATCGCACCATCAGGAATATCACTCGGGTTATCATTGCATCAGTACGTGTGTCACTCCATCAGAACAATCCATTATCACTCCATCAGTACTACCATGCAGCGTGTGACTCCATCAGTATTCCCCACAGTATGTCACTCCATCAGCCCTATCTCACTGTGTCACTCCATCAGTCCCATCCATCAGTCACTCCACAGTTTCACTCTATTAGTATTTCCCCACAATGCCTCACGCCATTAGTACTACCCGATGTTTATCATTCAATCAAGACTATCCCAGTGGGTCACTCCATAAGTGCTGCCACAAATTGTGTCATTCCATCAGTGTTACCAAACAGAGTGTCACTGCATTAGTACTACACCACAGTTTGTCATCACAATTGTACTACCGCTCAGTGTGTCACTCCGTCGGTGAAACCACAGAGTCTCACTGCATCAATACAACTCCAAATTGTTACACTACATCGGCACTGCCCCACATCATGTCGCTCCAGTGCAACCCTAGAACGTGTCACTCCATCAGTACTCCCCGCAGTATGTTCTTCCATCAGTACTCCCCAAAGCGTTTCACACCATCAGGACTACCTCAAATCTGCCATTCCATCCGCATTACCCCATAGTGTGCTAACCCATCGCAGCGACTCCATAGTGCGTAATTCCATCACTATTTCACCACAGTTTTTCATCGCAACAGTACTACCGCAGAGCGTGTCA
>NW_027601359.1:47008-54523 GCF_053455715.1 Rhinoraja longicauda | reverse complement strand
GCAGTGAAGAAAGCAAATGGCCTGGTAGCCTTCACAACGAGAGGATTTGAGTACAGGAACAAAGAGGTCCTTCTGCAGTTGTTCAGGGCGCTGGTGAGACCACACCTGAGTTATTGTGTGCAGTTTCTGGTCTCCCAATTTGTGGAAGGACAGTTTTGCTTTAGAGGGAGTGCAGCATTGGTTCACAAGGTTAATTCCCAGGATGGCGGGGCTGTCATATGATGAACGAATGGAGCGATTGGGCATGTATTCACTGGAATTTAGAAGGATGAGAATGGATCTTATAGAAACATTTCAAATTATTCAGGGATTGGACACGCTAAACGCAGGAAACATGTTTCTGTTATTGGGGGAGTCTAGAACCAAGTGCCACAGTTTAAAAATAAGGGGTAGGCCATTTAGAACAGAAATTAGGATAAACTCTTTGACCCAGAGAGTTGTGAATTTGTTGAATTCTCTGCCTCAGAATTCTCTGCGATTCACCGGATTTAGAACAGAAATTAGGATAAACTCTTTGACCCAGAGAGTTGTGAATTTGTTGAATTCTCTGCCTCAGAATTCTCTGCGATTCACCGGATGCATTCAACAGAGAGTTAGATGGAGCTCAGTGCGAGCAGAATCAAGGGATATGGGGAGGGCAGGAACGGGGTACTAATTGTGGATGATCAGCCACGATCACATTGAATGGAGGTGCTGGCTCGAAGGGCTGAATGTCCTCCTCCTGCAACTATTTTCTATGTGTCTAGAGGGAGATGTTTCCTATGCCGGCAAATGGGAACAGTTCAGATGAAGTGAAATGTGCTATCCCTCCCCATGGAACACGGCAACCTGTGTCTGACATTTGCGGCAGGTGCAGCTCCAACAAATAAACCGCTTTTAACCGGCCTGACATCTGCTTGGATATTAAGTTACCACTAAACTCCAGCCTTGAAGTCAGAAGAATTAAACATCAACAGGTGTCCACTTTGCTCAAAGATGCAGATTAAGCAGAAAAAATAACAAAATTGCCTGTCATATACATTGATCATTTTTAATGACAGTCCCTGACCATTGAAGTGTTTATTTCAGTTACTACGCTCTCATTCTCCGCCCTCCAGTTTATAATACACTAACGATAATAAATTAAACTAAACTAAAATTTGATCCCCCCTCTCCCCCTCTTTCTCTTCTATTCTCTCTCCCCTTTCTCTCTCTCTCCCCTCGGCCTTCTTGTTGTCCTCCGCTGGGAACAGGAGACAAAAGTCGGCCATCTTGAAACAGGCCCCAAAATCTCGCCTTCCTCTACCTGTTTCACTTTCTCCCTTTTTACTTCAGAGATGCAACGCGGAAACACGCCCTTCAGCCCACCGAGTCCAATCCGACCAGCGATAGCCCATTCACACAATTATTAATTTAGCGATACAGCATGGAAACTAAACTAATATATGATGCACTCTCTCCCCTCCCTCTCTTCCCATCTCTCTCTCACACTCACTCCATCTCTCTCTCTGTCAAACATTTTGACTAAATAAAGTAAACTAAATTAAAGAGCTCTCGGGGCTAGCGGAATGAAGGGATATGGGGAGAAACAGGCACAAGTTACTGAGCCTCCTCTTGAATGTCACTAAAACAAAGGAGCTGATTGTGGACTTCAGAAGGGCTAAACATCCAAGGACGTACACGCCACTCGAGATAAATGGGTCTATTGTGGATAGGGTGAGCAGTTTCAAATACTTGGGAGTCCGCATCGCAGAGGATCTGACGTGGGCAACGCACATTGCCGCACTGGTGGGTAAGGCTAAGCAGCGCCTTTACCACCTTAGACAACTGAGGAAATTCAGAGTGTCGCTGAGGATCCTTCATTGCTTCTACTCTGGGGCTGTAGAGAGCATCCTGTCCGGCAACATTACAGTCTGGTTTGGGAACAGCTCTGCCCAGGACAGGATGGCCCTGCAGAGAGTAGTGCGTTCGGCAGAACGCACCATGGGAACTACACTCGTCCCCCTGCAGGACCTATACATCAGGAGGTGCAGATCCAGAGCAAGCAAGATCATGAGGGACCCCTGCCACCCCAGTAACGGACTGTTCCAGATGCTACGATCAGGCAAACGTCTCCGCTGTCACGCTGTGAAAACGGAGAGGATGAGACGGAGCTTCTTCCCACAGGCCATCAGGACTGTCAATTTTTATAACCCCAGAGACTAAATTTTTGTCGACACTTTTTGTGCTATGTTTAGTAACTTATTAACTTTATTTATATGCTGTAATTCTTTTTGTGCACAACCCGCAGGCATTGCCACTTTCATTTCACTGCACATCGAGTATGTGTATGTGACAAATAAATTTGACTTGACTTGACTTGACTTGAATGTGGATGACCTGCCATGATCACAATGAATGGCGGTGCTGGCACGAAGGGCCCAATGGCCTCCTCCTGCACTTATTTCTGCGTTTCTGTGTTTCTAAACTAAAAAAAATAACTCTACCATTTCGCTTACCCCCCTCTCTCTCCCCCTCTCCAATTTAATATTATTAATTTACCATTATAAATTGACCTAATATTTGATACCCTCTCTCCCATTCCATTTTATAAATCCAACAATACATTAAACTAATATTTGTTACGCACACGCTCCCTCCCCTTCCTTTCCTCTCACTCTCTCTCCCCTCTTTCCCTCCCACCCTTTCCCTTCCCCTCTTTCTCTCTCCCCTCCATTTTGTAAGGATACATTTACAATAGAAAAATAAAACTAAACTAATATTTGATACCACCTCAGCCCTCTCTCCTCCCCCTCTCTCCCACTCTCTCTCTCTCATCCTCTACCCTCCCCCCTTTCTCTCTCCCCAGTGTCTCTCCCCCTCGAAACTCTCCCGCTATCACTCAGCTACTTCCCCGTCTCTCTCTGCCCTCTCTCCCCCTCTTGTTCTGCCCTCCCTCTCTCTCCCGCTCCCCTTTCTCATCCTCTCTCACCAGTCTCTCTCCCCTCCACTATCACTCCCCCCTCTCTCCCCCTCTCACTCACCTCTCTTCCCCCTCTCCCCCTCTCGTTCTGCCCTCCCTCTCTCTCCCTCCCCATTCTCCCCTCTCCCCCCTCCATTTATACTCCCCCTCTCTCACCCTCTCACCCTCCATTCACTCCCTGCCATCTCCTGCATCTCTCTCTCCCCCATTCTCCCCCCCTCCACTCCATGTCCCCCCACTCTCTCCCCTTCTCTCACTCCCCTCTCTCTCTCTCCCTCTCTCTCTCTCTCTCTCTCTCACTCTCTGCCTTATCTCCCTCTCTCCATCCCTCTCTCTTTCACTCCTCTCTCCCACTCCCCGCTCTCTCCCACCTCTCTCCCACCTCTCGCTCCGACCTCGCTATCCCCCTCCCTCTCCGCACTCTCTCTCCCTCCCCTTCCTCCCCCTCCTCCTCCCCGCCTCCACTTTATAATACACTTACAATAAATTAAACTAATATTTGATCCCCACCCCTCCCCTCTCTTTCATACTCTCTCCCCTTTCTTTCTCTCATCTCTCTGTCCCTCTCTCTTTCTCTCCCCTTTCTCTCACCCCACTCTCTCTCGCTACCTCTACCTTTCTCTCCACTATCTCTCTCTCTCCACTCTATCAAACATCTCTCTATCTTGCATTCCCCCTCTCCCGTCCCCCTCTTTCTCTCCCCCTCTTTCTCTCTCTCTCCCCCCATTGTGTAGGAATATATTTACAAAACAATTAAACTAAACTAATATTTGATGCCATCCCACCCTCTCTCCCTCCCCCTCTCCCTCTTCCCTCTGTCCCCCCTCTATTCTCTCCCCCTCAACTCTCTCTTTCCCCACTCTCACTCACCTCTTTCCTCCCCCCGCTCTCCCTCTGTGCCCTCTGTCTGTGCCCTCTCTCTCAGTACCTCTCTCACTCTCTCCCCCTCTCTCTCAGTCACTTTCCCCTCCACTCTCTCTAACGCCTCAATCCCCCTCTCTCTCTCCTTCTTCTATCTCTCTCTTCTGTCTCTCTCCCCCTGTACTCTCTCCCCCTCTCTCTCTCCCCCTCTCACTTCACTTTCTTCCCCCCTCTCTCTTTGCCCTCCCACTCTCTATTTCCCTCACCTCTCTCCCCTCTTTCCCCTTCTCGCTCTCCCCCAGTCTCTCTCGCCATCAATCTCTCCCTCTCCCTCTCTCTCCCTCATTCTCATTCCCCTCTCCCCCTCTCTCTTCCCGCCCTCTATCTCTCCCCCTCACCTCTCTCCCCCTCTCTCTCCCCCAGTCTCTCCTCCCGTCCTCTCTCCCCCACTCATTCCCCTCTCTCCCCCCTCTCCCTCTCTGCGCTCTCTCTCCTTCATCTCTCTCTCTCCCCTAATCTCTCCCCCTCCACTCTCGTTGTCCCCTATCTCTCCCCTTCCCTCACTCCCCTCTCTCTCCCCCCCTCTCTCTCTGCCCTCTATCTCCCTCCCCTCTCTCCCCTCACTCTCTCTCACTCCTATCTCACCCATATCTCCCCTCTCGCTCTGCCCTCTGTCTCTGTCCTCTACCCCTCCTTCACCCCCCTCCACTTTATAATACACGTAAAATAATAGATTAAAATAATATTTTATCCCCCGTCTCTCTCTTATTCTCTCTCCTATTTCTCTTTCCCATCTCTCTCTCACTCTCACCCCTCTCTCTCTCTCTCTCTCTCTTTCTCGACCGTTCTCACTCGCCCCCCTCTCTCTCTCCCCCCTCGCATTCTCTCCCCATCTCTCTCTCTCACTCCACTCTCTCAAACCTCTTTCTCTCTTTTACTCCTCCCTCTCCCCGTCTACTCTCTCTCTCTTCCTCTCTCTCTCTCCCTTTTCTCTCCCCCTTCTCCCTCTCTCTCTGCCCTCTCTCCCCCTCTCTCTCTCTATTCCCTCTCTCCCCCTCACTCTCCCTCCCCTCTCTCCCCCTCCCTCTCGCTCCCCATCTCTTTCCCCTCCACTCTATCTAACCGCTCTCACTCCCACTCTCTCCCCTCTCTCTCTGCCCTCTCACTTCTTCAACTTTTCTCTCCCCAGTCTCTCTTCCCCTCAACTCTCACCCCCCTCTGTCTCCCTCTTTCTCTCTCTGCCCTCTCCCCTTCTCCCTCGATCCCCTCTTTCCCCTCTCTCCTCCCTTTTCTCCCTCTCTCATCTCTCTCTCCCAGTCTCTATCCCCCAACCCCTCCCCCTCCCCTCTCTCTCCCCTCCCCATCTCACCCTGCCCCCCCCACACCCCCCTCTCCCCTTCCCCTCCTTCCCACTCCTTCCATTCAATCACCCTTATTCTTCTTCCTCCCTCCTCCCCCTACCTCGCTCAATCCCCTCCCTCCCCAGGAGATATGAATAACTTTTAATATATAACACCAATTTCAATTTCTCTTCTCCCTCGCTCTCTACCCCTCTCTCTCTTCCTCCTCTCTCTCACCCTCTCTCTCATCCCCCTCTATCTCCTCCCCTCTCCACTTAATTTTCATAAACATACAATAATAAACTAATCTAATATTTAATACAGTGCCCCCTTCCACTTCATAACAACATTTATAATATATGAAGCTAATATTTGTTACCACCTCTCTCTCCCTCCCTTCCTTCCCCCTCTCTCCTCCCCTCTTTCTCTCCCCCTCTTTCTCTCCCCTTTCCATTTTATAAGAATATATTTGCAATAATAAATGAAACTAAACACATTTGATACCCCCTCCCCATCTCTTTCTCCCCTCTCTCTCTCCACCATTCCTCTCCCTCTCTACCTCCCTCCCTCTCTTTCTCTCCCATTTCTCTCTCTCTCCCCTCTCTCGCCCCCTATCTCTCTACTTCTCTCCCCTCTCTCCCGCTCCCCTCTCTCTCACTCCCCCTCGCTCCCTCTCCCCCTCTTTCTCTCTCTCCCATAATCATAATCATAATCACAATCATTAGCATACTTTATCAGTAGTGTGGAGTCGTGCATTTTGCTGGTAAGAATTAAGACGTAGACTGTTTTCTAAGTGGGGAGAGAATCCAGAAATCGGAGGTGCAAAGGGACTTGGGAGAGCTGGTGCAGTATTTCGAAAAAGTTAATCTGCAAGTCAAACGATGGTAAAGTAAACAATCTCGATGCCAGCATTTAGTCCAAGAGGGTTTGTGCAGTATACAGGAGCAGGGTTGCATTGTTGAGGCTCTATAAGTCGCTGGTAAGGCTGCATTTGGAATATTGTGAGCAATTTTGGGCACCATACCTGAGGAAGGATGTGCTGGGTCTGGACAGGTTCCAGAGGAGGTTTACAAGAATGATCCCAGGAATGAGTAGGTTAACCTACTTGTCGGCTCTGAGTCTGTACTCGCTGGAGATTAGATGAATGTCGAGGTCCTCATTAAAACAGAAGGAATAATTAAAGGAGTGGATAGAGTGGATGTGGAGAGGAAGTTTCCACTGGTGAGAGAGTCTAGGACTAAAGATCATAGCCTCAGAATTAAAGGACGTTCTTTTAGGAAGGAGATGAAGAGAATTTTCTTTATTCAGAGGATGGTGAATCTGTAGAATTATTTGCCACAGAAGGGCGCAGAGGTCAAGTCACTGGATGTTTATAACACAGAGACAGATAGGTTTTTGATTAGTACAGGTGTCAGAGGTTATTGGGAAAATGTAGGAGAATGGGGTTAGGAGGGGGAGATAAATCAGCCACGATTGAATGGCGTACTGGACTCGATGGATTGAATGGCCTAATTCTACTCCTATCACTTATGGCCTTATGACAAAGGGCCAAAGGGTGAATGCGGAGAGGGGAAGGTGTGTGGGAGAGAGAGAGAGGGTGGAGTGTGGGAAAGGGAGGAGTGGGGAGAGAGAGAGCGGTGGAGCATGGGGAACGATAGGGGGAGTGTGGGAGAGAGAGAGGTAGGAATGTGGGCAGAGAGGGGTACGTGTGAGGGGAGAGAGATGGGGAGGAATGTTGGGGAGAGAGAGGGGGAGGAATGTGTGGAGAGAGAATGGGAGGAATAGTGAGTGTGTGGGGAGAAAACAAGGAGTGCGCGGATGGAGAGTGAGAGGAGAGTGGGGAGAGAGGGGGTGCGGAGAGAGTGGGGAGGTGTGTGGGGAGAGAGGTTGGCGGGGTTTGGCAAGACAGAGTGGAGTTTGGGGAGAGAGTGGGGAGGAGTGTGGAGAGGGGGGAGAAGGTAGGAAGGCAGAATCGGAGAGGTGGGGTGGGAGAGGGAGGAGGAATGTGGAGAGAGAGAATGGGAGGAGGGCGGGGGAGATGCATTATGTGTAACTCTTTCACTCGTTTGCCGCAGAAAGTTATTTACTCATTTTAACCACTGATTTATAATGAAAATAATAAGTAAATATGTCTGCACCCGCCAACGTGGATAGAACAGCAAGATGTAGGGAGAGCTCATTACAGATTAGATTAATTACTGATAATGCCACTGCTTATCCAGGCCCATCACTGACCACACTGATAATGTCACTGGTTATCCAGACCCATCACTGACCACACTGATAATGTCACTGCTTATCCAGACCCATCACTGACCACTGATAATGTCACTGGTTAGCCAGACCCATCACTGACCACACTGATAATGCCAC
>NW_027601359.1:32123-46508 GCF_053455715.1 Rhinoraja longicauda | reverse complement strand
GTCAGTGATGTGCGGTCTGGATAAGCAGTGACATTATCAGTGTGGTCAGTGATGGGCCTGGATAAGCAGTGCAATCAGTGTGGTCAGTGAAGGGTCTGGATAAGCAGTTACATTATCAGTGTGGTCAGTAATGGGCCTGGATAAGCAGTGGCATCGGTGTGGTCAGTGATGGGTCTGGATAAGCAGTGACATTATCAGTGTGGTCAGTGATGGTGTGGATAAGCAGTGACATTATCAGTGTGGTCAGTGATGGGTCTGGATAAGCAGTGACATGATCAATGTGGTCAGTGATGGGTCTGGATAAGCAGGGACATTATCAGTGTGGTCAGTGATGGGTCTGGATAAGCAGGAACATTATCAGTGTGGTCAGTGATGGGCCTGGATAAGCAGTGGCATCGGTGTGGTCTGTGATGGGTCTGGATAAGCAGTGACATTATCAGTGTGGTCAGTGATGGGTGTGGATAAGCAGTGACATTATCAGTGTGGTCAGTGATGGGTCTGGATAAGCAGTGACATTATCAGTGTGGTCAGTGATGGGTCTGGATAAGCAGTGACATGATCAATGTGGTCAGTGATGGGTCTGGATAAGCAGGGACATTATCAGTGTGGTCAGTGATGGGCCTGGATAAGCAGTGGCATCGTGTGGTCAGTGATGGGTCTGGATAAGCAGTGACATTATCAGTGTGGTCAGTGATGGGTGTGGATAAACAGTGACATTATCAGTGTGGTCAGTGATGGGCCTGGAAAGGCAGTGACATTATCAGTGTGGTCAGTCATGGGTCTGGATAAGCAGTGACATTATCAGTGTGGTCAATGATGGGTGTGGATAAACAGTGACATTATCAGTGTGCTCAGTGATGGGTCTGGATAAGCAGTGACATTATCAATGTGGTCAGTGATGGGTCTGGATAAGCACTGACATTATCAGTGTGGTCAGTGATGGGTGTGGATAAACAGTGACATTATCAGTGCGGTCAGTGATGGGTCTGGATAAGCAGTTACATTATCAGTGTGGTCAGTGATGGGTTTGGATAAGCAGTGACATTATCAGTGTGGTCAGTGATGGGTGTGGATAAACAGTGACATTATCAGTGCGGTCAGTGATGGGTCTGGATAAGCAGTGACATTATCAGTGTGGTCAGTGTTGCGTCTAGATGAGGAGTGACTCTCATCTCATTAAATCTGACCCCGATGTTTTACATTTGACATGATGTAAAATAATAATCCTTTCTTTTTATTTCAAATGTTGGACTCTAAAGGGTTAACGAAGGTTCAGTATCCATAATTAATCTCATCATCAATGAGCATTAATTCCATCTTGCTGCTCTATCCACGCTGGTAAACACGGCAGGAGAAGATGCATTAATTTGTTATTTTCTTCTTAATTAACACAGGTTAGAAATGCTAATTAACTCTCTCCGGCATACACTTGAAATAATAAAACAGAATGCTGAAAGTTAAAATGCAGCTTCAGACCTGAGAAAGGAAAAGTTGTGTTAATATTCTGTGCCATTCGCCCAGTGGGGAATATTATTTCCAGCCGGTGAACACTAGCTGTGGCTCTGTTCAATCCGCAGTTTATTTTGTTGTGAACTGCTTCTGACCAGGTGACAGGTAGATGTGAATTCAAACCCACAGACCAGACACCAAGGTCGGTCTGAGAGTAAATGACCAACTCATCCGTCTGGGCTTTCCACACAGCGGCACACAGAAAGCTGCCACACACGCAGACTTCATTTATGTGCTTATTTATCAAGTCATTCAAGGGACCATATCTCCCATCATGCAGTGCAAATCTGGCACTCGTAGAAACTGAAATAAACACTTCAATGATCAGGGACTGTTATTAAAAATGACCAATGTATATGACAGGCAAATCCCCTCATTTCAAGGCTAGAGTTCAGTGGTAACAAAATATCCAAGGGCCATTTAAAAGCAGTTTTCTTGTTAGTGATGTACCTGGCGCAAATTTCGGACAAAGGTTGCCGAGTTTCATGGGGAGGGATGGTGAATTTTAGTTCATCTGAACTATTCCCATTTACCGGCATATGAATAATCTCCCTCTAAACCATTCTCCTCATGTACCTGTCCAAACGACATTGTGTTGATATTACTATATTACCTATGATACCCTGCCCCTCCAGAGAATTGGCGTCCACTGCCTTCTGAGGCAGAGAATTTCATAGATTCACAACTCTCTGACTGAAAAAGTTTTTCCTCATCTCAGTTCTAAATGGCCTACCCCTTATTTTTAAAATGTGGCCCCTTGTTCTGGACTCCCCCAACATTGTGAACATGTTTCCTGCCTCTAACGTGACCAACCCCTTAATAATCTTATACGTTTCGATAAGATCTCCTCTTATGCTTCTAAATTCCAGTGTATACAAGCCTAGTCGCTCCAGTCTTTCAACATATGACAGTCCCGCCATTACGGGAATTAACCTAGTAAACCTACGCTACACGCCCTCATTGGCAAGAATATCCTTCCTCAAATTTGGAGACCAAAACTGCACACAGTACTCTAGGTGCGGTCTCACTGGGGCCCTGTACAACTGCAGAACGACCTCTTTGCTCCTATACTCAACTCCTCTTGTTATGAAGGCCAACATTCCATTGGCTTTCTTCGCTGTCTGCTGTACCTGCATGCTTCCTTTCAATGATTGATGCACTAGGACACCCAGATCTCGTTGTACGTCCCCTGTTCCTAACTTGACACCAACCAGATTAGATCCTGGTGAATCTGTTCCGCACTGTCTCTGGCAATAGGACATAATTTCCATGATATGGTGACCAGAACTACACAAAAGGGCCTCGTCGATATTTGAAGTACAACTGAGGAGGCCGCTGCACGTGGAGGAGCAGTTAAGTCTTGATTTTTCTTTATTTTCATGTTCAGCTGCAGTGCAGGTTTGTTCAGAATCAGACGCAGATTGGAAGTGAAACCATCAGTGAATTAAGGGGTGTCAGTCCCGATGAGCTGGAACCGAGACCAAAAGATGCATTAACTGTAGAGTAGAGGGATCTAGCACGACAGGTACACAGTGCGTTGATGGTAGCGTCACAGGTAAACAGTTTGGTCAAAAGGGATTTTGGCACATTGGCCTTCATCAGCGAGAGCATTGAGTTTTGAAGTTGGGAGGTCATGTTGCAGTTGTATAAGACGTTGGTCAGGCCGTATTTAGATTATTCTGTTCAGTGTTGGGCACCATAGTATCGGTAAAATGGTGTCAATCTGGAAAGCGTGCAGAACAGATTTAGGAGGATGTTGCCAGGACTGCAGGGCCTGATCTACAGACACAGATTCAGCAGGCTGGTACTTTATTCCTTGGTGCACAGGATTATCTGGGATGATCTTTTAGAGGTGAACAAAATAATGAAAGGGATACACCTGGCAGACGCACAGACTAGGGGAAGCAAAAACCAAGGAACAGAGGTTTCAGAAGGGGGGGGGGGGTTTAATCGGAACCTGAGGGGTAATTTTTCACACAAAGTGTGGTGAGTGTATGGAACGAGTTGCCAGAAGAGGTTTTTCAGGCCGGTACTCATTATCATAGAGTGATACGTTATGGAAACAGGTCCTTCGGCCCAACTTGCCCACACCGTCCAACATGTCCCTGCTCCCACCTGCCTGCGTTTCATCCATATCCCTCGAAACCAGTCTTATTCATGTACCTGTCTAACTATTTCTTAAATGATGGGATTGTCCCTGCCTCAACTACCTCCTCTGGCAGCTTGTTCCATACATCCATCACCCTTTGTGTGAAAAAGTTACCCCGCCGATTCCAATCAAATCTTTTCTTAATCACCTTAAACTTATGTCCTCTGGAGCTCGATTTTCCCGCTCAGGGCAAGAGACTCTGTGCATCTACCCGATCAATTCCTCTCATGACCAAATACACCTAAATAAGATCACCCCTCTTCCTCTTGCGCTCCAAGGAATGGAGTCCCAGCCTACTCAACCTCTTCCTACAGGTCAGACCCTGGCACCATCCTCGTAAAATGTACCGGTAAAGTTTCCAGTTTGGCAGCATCTTTCCTATAGCATGGTACCCAGAACAGAACATAATATCCCAAATGCGGTCTCACGAAGGTCTTATATTACTGCAACATGACCTCCCAACATCCATACTCAATACTCTGGCTGATAAAGACCAATGTGCCAAAAGCCTTTTTGACCACCAGATCTACCTGTGACTCCGCCTTCAAGGAACTGTGCACCTGCACTCCTAGATCCCTCTGCCCTACAACACTACCCAGAGCCCTACCATTCACTGGGTCGGTCCTGCCCTTGATAGATTTCTCAAAATGCAATACCTCACTTTGCAATACTATAATTTGATTGGACTATAGGAGTAAAGAGGACCTTTTGCATTTGTATAGGTCAGTGGTGAGACTACATCTGGAATATTGTGTGCAGTTTTGGTCTCCTAATTTGAGGACGAACATCCTTGCGATTGAGGCAGGGTAGAGTTTTACTAGATCAATCCCTGGGATGGCCGGACCGTCACATGAGGAAAGATAGGAAAGACTGGACTTCTATTCACTGGAATTGAGAAGTATGAGAGGGGATCTTATAGAAACGTATAAAATAATAAAATATCTGGACAAGCTAGATGCAGGAAAGATGTTCCCGATGTTGGGGGAGTCCAGAACCAGGGACGATAGTCTAGGAATAAAGGGGGGGGGGGCATTTAAAGCTGAGGTGAGAAAAACCTCTTCACCCAGAGCGTTGTGAATTTGTGGAATTCTCTGCTACAGAAGGCAGTGGAGGCCAATACACTGGATGAATTTAAAAGGGAGTTAGATAGAGCTCTAGGGGCTAGCGGAATCAAGCAATTTGTGAAGAAGGCAGGCACGGGTAACTGAATGTGGATGATCAGCCATGATCACAATGAATGGCGCTGCTGGCTCGAAGGGCCAAATGGCCTCCTTCTGCACCTATTTTCTATGTTTCTATGTTTCTCACATTTATCTGCATTAAATTGCATCAACCATTCCTCGGTACACTTGGCTACTCGGTCAAGGTCCTATTGCACTTCATTACAACCATCTTCACTGGTTTCTGCAAAACAACCTACTATTGTATCATCTGCAGACTTGCTATCCTTGCTGCTGTGTTTTCTCATCCAAATCTTTGATATAGTCGGCAAACAGTAACTGGCCCAGCATCGAACCCTGAGGCACGACACTAATCACTGGGGTCCAGTCCGAGAAGTAACCTTCCACCATAACTCTCTGCTTCCTTCCATGAAGCCAATGTGCTATCCATTAAGCTATCTCTCCTTGAATCTCATGCGATCTATCCTTCAAGAGCAGGCTACCACTAGGAACCTTCTCGAATACTATGCTGATGTCCATGTATACAACATCTACAGCTCTGACCTGATCGACCTTTTTGGTCACGTCTTCAAAAAGCTAACTATAAAAGGTACTTTCAGGTACATAGGTACTAAAATTACTCACGATAAAATGTACGAAATAAAGGTGCTAACATAAAAGTACTCTCGCAACCTTTAAGGAACATTTAGACAGGTGCATGGATAAGCCATTGATAGGAAAATGTGCCGATCGCAGGCAGGTGGAACTAGTGTGGAGGAGACATGTTGGCCGGTGTGGGCAGGCTGGGCCGAAGCCTCTTTAAGATTCTATGACTCTGTCTCTATAACTGGAGGGTGTGTGCACAAATAGTGCAGTAAGATATTCCACACTTGTCCATGGATCTCTGTCCTGGGATCGAAGATCAGATTCACTTAGAAATATAGAAACATAGAAACATAGAAAATAGGTGCAGGAGGAGGCCATTAGGGCCTTCGAGCCAGCACCGCAATTCATTGTGATCATGGCTGATCATCCACTTCAAGACAAATCATGTAAATCATACTTTTTTAAAACATCAACAGTTAGCAGTTCTGTTGAATTGTTAGCCATTGATCGGTAACCTGCATACATGTCCAATCATCTACAGTGGCTCAGCACGAGGCCAATGTTGTCAATGGTTTCACTGGTGAAAATATATCTGAGCATTGTGCGACGGAACTGGGACTGGTTGTTATGTGAGATGTCCTTGGAATGGATGAGTCACAGAAACTACATGTGTGTGATTTCAGTGAAGTAGGTAATGGGTCTGGATAAGCAATGACATTATCAGTGTGGTCAGTGATGGGTTTGGATAAGTAGTGACATTATCAGTGTGGTCACTGATGGGTCTGGATAAGCAGTGACATTATCAGTGTGGTCAGTGATGGGTCTGGATAAGCAGTGACATTATCAGTGTGGTTAGTGATGGGTCTGGATAAGCAGTGATATTATCAGTGTGGTCAGTGATGCGTTTGGAGAAGCAGTGACATTATCACTGATCTTACGATCTAATAGAAACATAAGTGTAAGAAAATAACTGCATATGCTGGTACAAATCGAAGGTATTTATTTCAGAAAATGCTGGAGTAAAGCAGCAGGTCAGGCAGCATCTCAGGATAGAATGAATGCGTGACGTTTCGGGTCGAGACCCTTCTTCAGACTGATGTCAGGGGAGCGGGACAAAGGAAGGATATAGGTGGAGACAGGAAGATAGAGGGAGAACTGGGAAGGGGTGTGGAAGAGAGGGACAGAGGAACTATCTAAAGTTGGAGAAGTCAATGTTCATACCGCTGGGCTGCAAGCTGCCCAAGCGAAATATGAGGTGCTGTTCCTCCAATTTCCGATGGGCCTCACTATGGCACTGGAGGAGGCCCATGACAGAAAGGTCAGACTGGGAGTGGGATGGGTAGTTGACGTGCTCAGCCACCTGGAGATCAGGTTGGTTAAGGCGGACTGAGCTAATAGAAACATAAAATTATAAAGGGATTGGGTAGACTAGATGCAGAAAATGTTCCCGATGTTGGAGGAGTCCAGAACCAGGGGTCACAGTTTAAGAATAAGGGTTAGACTATTTAGGACTGAGGTGAGGAAAAACATTTTCACGCAGAATTGTGAACCTGTGGAATTCTCTGCAACAGAAGGCAGTGGAGGCCAATTCACCGGATGTTTTCAAGGCATAGTTAGATAATGCTCTTCGGGTAACGGGAACAAGGTATATGGGGAGAAAGCGGGCACGGGGTACTGATTTTGGATGATCAGCCATGATTATGTTGAATGATGGTACTGGCTCAAGGGCCGAATGGCCCACTCCTGCACCTATTTTCTATTTCTCTATGTTTCTGTGTCTATGCATCAGGTTACGATGCTTCCATTTCATCTTAACTCCCGTGTTTTGTATTTCATACGAAAGTGGATAACAAACCTGTGTTTTACATTATTGCATATGTTTGGCTATAAAGGGTTAACGTATGTTCAGTATCTGTAATTAATCTCATCTGGAATGATCACTAACTCCATCTTGCTGCTCTATCCACGCTGGTAAACACGGCAGGTGAAGATGCTTTCATTTGTGATTTTCACCTTAATTAACAATGGTTATAAATACTAATTGCCTCTCTCCGGCATATAATTTAAAGAATAACACATAATGCTGAAAATTAAAATGCAGCTTCAGATCTGAGCTAGGGAGAGTTGAGCAATTGAGCTGTGCCATTCACCCAGTGGGGAATATTAGTTCCAGCCATTGAACACAAGGCCAGGTTCTGTTGAATCTGTAGTTTATTTTTTATTGAACTACTTCAGACCAGTTGACAGGTTGATGCTAATTCAAACCCACAGACCTGACAGCAAAGTCAGTCTGAGAGTGAATGACCAACTCACCTGTCTGGGCTGTCCACAGTGGTTTAGAAACATAGAAACATAGGCAATACTTGCAGGAGTAGGCCATTTGACCTTTTGAGCCGGCACCGCCATTCAATATGATCGCGGCTAATCATCCTAAATCAGTACCCCGTTCCTGCTTTCTCCCCATGCAGCTTTATTTAGTTAGCCCGAAGAGCTATATCTGACTCTCTCTTGAAAACCTCCTGTGAATTGGCCTCCACTGCCTTCTGTGGCAGAGTATTCCACAGATTCACAATTCATCTCAACTGGGGAGGCCGATGACAGATCAGTTTTTCCTTATCTCAGTAACAATTGAGCTACCCCTTATTCTTAAACTGTGATCCCTGTTCTGGACTCCCCCAACATCGTGAACATTTTTCCTGCATCTAACCTGTCCAATCCCTTAAGAATTGTATATGTGTAAGAAGGAACTGCAGATGCTAGTTTAAACCGAAGACAGACACAAAAAGCCGGAGTAACACAGCGGGACAGGTAGTATCTCTGGGGACAAGGAATGGGTGGAGACCCTTCCACAAAATTGTATATGTTCTACAAGATCCCCTCTCATCCTAAATTCCAGTGAATTTAAGCAAACTCTCACACACACTCAGTCTGTATTTCTGTGCCTATTTATTAATAATACAAGAGAGCATTTCTCCCTTCCTGCTGTGTATAACTGGCTCACATAGAAACTGAAAAAAACACTTCAATGATCAGAGACATATTAAAATGACCAACGTGTATGACAGGCATTTATATCATGTTGTTGCTTAAACTGCAAGTTTGATAAAATTCGACACCTAATGGCATTTAATTCCTCGGATTTCCAGGCTGGAGTTTAGTTTGAGGAGATTGAAGAACATGTTGCACACTTGCGAGGGAAATGAACAATGTGTCTCCGTTGTTGATGACACCACCACCCAATACAGCATCGCCACTGCTGTGCAGTCAGTGATGTGTCCGCTATGTGGCTACAACTGGGGAGACCGATGACAGAGCACATTAGAGATTACAGAACCGCTGATTCCAGTCATTGGAACAGCAAGGAAACAGGCCCCTCGGCCCAACTCATCCATGCAGACCGAGATGCCTATCTACGGTAATCACATTCACCTGTATTTGGCCCAATTGCGTCCATTTCTATCCGGAACAAACGACTGTTCAAATGCTGTTTATTTGCTGTGATGGTATCTGTCCCCACCACCTCAAATGAAAAGTTGTCGCACCTTTGTCCTCAGAATTCCTTTCAATCTCTCCCTTTTCGATTAAACTTACGTTCTCTGGGTTTAGATTCTCCTAGCCTGGGAAATAACTGTGACCGTCTACTCAATCGTGCTTAGTTGACATCATTTTACAAGCCTCAGTAAGGGCGTCCCTCTGCATTCTCGCTCCAATGAGATCAATCCCACTCGAGCAAATCTGTCCTCAAACTAACGCTGTCCATTCCAGATAACATCCTGGTGAATCGGTTCCGCACTGCCTCTGGCAAAAGGACATCATTTGTATTATATGGTGACCAGAACTACACAAAAGGGCCTCGCAGATATTTGTAGTACGACTGAGGAGAGTGCTGCAATTGGAGGAGCAGATAAGTCTTGATTATTCTTTATTTGGATGTTCAGCTATAGTGCAAGTGTATTCAGAATCAGACGCACATGGGAAGTGAAACCATCAGTGAGTTCAGAAGTGTCAGTACCGATGACCTGGAACCGAGGCAGAAAGGTGAATTAACTGTAGAGCAGATGGATCTAGGACGACAGGTACATAGTGTGTTGAAAGTAGCGTCACAGGTTGATAGTGTGGTCAACATTTTTGCACATTGGCCGTCTTCGGTCAGAGCATTGTGTATAGATATTTGGAGGTCATGTTGCTGTTCTATAAGACGCTGGTGAGGCCGCATTTGAAGTATTGTCTTCAGTTGTGGGCACCATGATACAGGAAAGATGGTATCAATCTGGAAAGGTGACAGGGGAGATTCACGAGGATGTTGCCAGGACCAGTGGGCCTGATCTAGAGGGACAGGTTCAGCAGGCTGATACTATACCCCTTGGTGCACAGGAGGATGAGGGATGATCTTCTCAAGCTGATCAAAATAATGGGAGGAATAGACGCACAGAGTAGGGGGCCTAGGTATAAGATGAGCGGGGGAAATTTAATCGGAACCAGAGGGGTAGTGGTCCGTGTGTGGAACGCGCTGAGAGAGGAGGTAGTTCAGCCCTGTACTCATAGAGTCATAGAGATAGGGTGTGGAAACAGCCCCTTTGGCCCAACTGTGTGGTTAGTGATGGGCATGGATAAACAGTGATATTCCCAGTAATTAATCTCATCTGTAATGAGTTCTCACTGCATCTTGCTGTTCTATCAACATTGGCGGGTGCAGACATATTTATTTGTTATTTTGATTTCAATAGGCAGTGGTTAAAATGTGTAAATAATTTTCTCCGGCATACGAGTGATAGAGTAACACATAATGCGTTTCTCCCAACACTCCTCACACTCTCTGCCTCTCGCCCTCCCCCTCCGCCCATTCTCTCTCCCCATACTTCTCCGCCCTCTCACTCCCCAATTTTCCGACCCTCTGACTTTCCACCTCTTCCCCTCTCTCCCCACCCTCTCCCCACACTCTACTCTGTCCTGCCACACTCCTCCAATCTCTCTCCCCCACACCTCCCCCTCTCTCTGTGCACCCCCTCTCTCCCCACTCTCCCCTCACTCTCCATCCCCACACTCCTTATTTCTCCCCACACTCTCACTACTCCTCCCATTCTAACTCCCCACACTCCTCCCCCTCTGTCTCCCCACACTCCTCGCCATCTCTCCCCACGCAGTCCCACTCTCTGTCCACACTCCTACCGCTTACTTTCTCCACACTCCCCCTATCTCTCCCAATACTCCACCGCCCTCTGCTCACTTCTACCACTCTCTCTCTCCCCTCCTCTTTCTCCCCATTCCTCCTCTTTCTCCCCACTCATCAACCACTCTCTCCCCACACTCCGACTGTCCCTCTTTCCCATGTATCCCTTGCTCTCCGACACTCCTCCCCCACCCACTCCTCCCCTCCCCACACTCCCTCTCTCCCTCTCCGTACACTTTCGTCTCTCCCCACCCATCCTCTCTCTCTCTCCGCACCCCCTCTATCTCTCTCCCTACATTTTCCTCTCTCCCCCACCCACCTGGGTGTGGTCAGTGATGGGTCTGGATAAGCAGTGACATGAGCTCATTAAATCTGACCCCGATGTTTTACATTTGATATGATGTAAAATAAAGAATCATTTCATTTTATTTCAAATGTTCGACTCGAAATGGTTAACTCAAGTTCAGTATCCATAATTAATCTAAACTTTAATGAGCACTTACTCCATCTTGCTACTCTATCCACGCTGGTAAGCACGGCGGCTGAAAATGCATTCAGTTGTTAATTAACACAGGTTAGAAATGCTACCTCTCTCCGGCATACACTTGAAAGAATAACACATAATGCTGAAAATTAAAATGCAACTTCAGATCTGAGAAAGGAAGAGTTGGGTAAATGTTCTGTGCGTTTCGGCCAGTGGGGAATATTAGTTCCAGCCGGTGAACTCTAGCTGTGGCTCTGTTCAATCTATTTTGTAGTGAACTACTTCAGAGCAGGTGACAGGTAGATGTGAATTTAAACCCACAGACCAGTCAGCAATGTCTGTCTGAGAGTAAATGACCAACTCATCCGTCTGGGCTGTCCACATAGCGGCACAGAGAAAGTTGCCACACACGCAGACTTCATTTATGTGCTTATTTATCAAGTTATTCAAGAGAGCATATCTCCCATCATGCACTACTAACCTGGCACTCGTAGAAACTGAAATAAACATTTCAACGATAAGGGACTGTTATTAAAATTGACCAATGTATATGACAGCCAATTATAACGTTTTCCACTTAATCTGCATCTTTGGGAAATGTGGACATCTATTGATGTTTATTTCCCCTGATTTCAAGGCTGGAGTTCAGTGGTGACAAAATATCCAAGGGCCATTTAAAAGCAGCTTATTTGTTGGTACCTGCCGCAAATTTCGGACAAAGGTTGCCGTATTTCATGGGGAGGGATGGTGCATTTTAGTCCCATTTGCCGGCATATGAATCATGTCCCTCTAATCCATTCCCCTCATGTACCTGTCCAAATGACTGTGTTGATATTATTATGATACCTATGATACTATGCCCCTCCATGAGATCACTGCACTGCCTACTGCGCTCCATGGAATAAAGTCCTGGCGTGCCCAGCCTTTCCCTGTAGGTGCGACCCTTGTTTATTGGCAACGTGTTCTAAAATATATTCTGCACTCTTTACAAATTAGTGGCATATTTCTTAAACCTGGTGACGAAAAATGTGCACATTGCTCCAAGTGCGTCGTCACCAACGACTTGTCCAATTGAATATAACTTTCCAACTTCTAAATTTTATTCACTGACTGATGAAGACAGTGCTTCAAAAAACCTTCTCCACCACCCTATCTCCCTGTTTGGCCCCTTTTGTTTGAACTATGTAACATAGAAACTTATAAACATAGGTGCTGGAGGAGACCATTAGGCCCTTCGATTCAGCACCGCCATTCATTGTGATCAGGGCTGATCATCCACAATCAGTAACCGGTGCCTGCCTTCTCCCTATATCTCTTGATTCCACCAGCCCGGGAGCTCTGTCGTACTCTCTTTTAAATTCATCCTGTGAATTGGCCTCCATTGCCTTCTGTGGCAGCAAATTCCATAAAGTCATAAGTCTCTGGGTGTAACAGTTTCTTCTCACCTCAGTTTTAAATGACCTCCCTTAGACATTCTTAGACGGTGGCCTCTGGTTCTAGACTCCCCCAAGATTGGAAACATTTTTCCTGCATATAGCTTATCCAGTACTTTTATAATTTTCCACGTCTGTATAAGATACCCTCTCATCCATCTAAATTTCAGTGAATACAAGCCCAGTCTTTCCAATCTTTCCTCATATGATAGTCCCGCCATCCCAGGGATTAACCTCGTGAACTTACGCTGCACTCAAAAGCAAGGACGTCCTTTTACAAATTATGAGACCAAAACTGTCCTGGTGAATCTGTTCCGCACTGTCTCTGGCAATAGGACATCATTTCCATAATATGGTGACCAGAACTACACACGAGGGCCTCGCAGATATTTGAAGTACAACTGAGGAGGCCGCTGCACTTGGAGGAGCAGTTAACACTTGATTTTTCCTTATTTTGATGTTCAGCTGCAGTGCAGGTTTGTTCAGAATCAGACGAAGATAGGAAGTGAAATCATCAGTGATTTCAGGGGTGTCAGTCCCGATGAGCTGGAACCGAGACAAAAAGATGCATTAACTGTAGAGCAGAAGGTTCAAGCACGACAGGTACACAGTGCGTTGAAAGTAGCGTCACAGTTAAATAGTTTGGTCAAAAAGGGTTCAGTCACATTGGCCGTCATCTGCAACAACATTGAGTATAGAAGTTGGGAGGCCATGTTGCAGTTGTGTAAGATGCTGGTGAGGCTGCACTTAGAGTATTGTGCTCAGTGTTGGGCACCTTAGTATCGGGAAAATGGTGTAAATCTAGAAACGGCGTAGAGAAGATTCACGAGCATGCTGCTAGGACTGGAGGGCCTGATTTACAGACACAGATACAGCAGGCTAGTACTTTATTCCTTGGTGCGCAGGATTATCTGGGATGATCTTATAGAGGTGAACAAAATAATGAGAGGAATACACCTGGCAGACACACAGAATAGGGGAAGCAAGAGCCAGGGGACATAGGTTTAAGATGGGATGGGGGGGATATAATCGGAACCTGAGGGGTAATTTTTCACACAAAGTGTGGTGGGTGAATGGAAGGAGTTGTCAGAGGAGGTTTTTCAGGCCGATGCTCATAGAGTCATTGAGCGATATGTTGTGCAAACAGGCTTTTGGGCCCAAGTTGCCCACACCGGCCAACATATCCCTGCTCCCACCTGCCTGCATTTCATCCATATCCCTCCAAACCCGTCCTGTTCGTGTACCTGTCTAACTATTTCTTAAATGTTGGGCCTGTCCCTGCCTCAACTACCTGGCACCTTGTTCCATGCATCCACCACCCTCTGTGTGAAAGAGTTACCCCATCGATTCCAATGACAGCTTTTCATATTTACTTAAAAGTATGTCCTCTGGAGCTCGATTCTCCTATTCTGGCAAGAGACTGTGCGTATACCAGATCAGTTCCTCTCATAATCAAATACACCTAAATAAGATCACCCCTCTTCCTCTTGTGCTCCAAGGAATAGAGTCCCAGCCTACTCAAACTCTTCCTACAGGTCAGACACTGGCACTATCCTCGTAAAATGTGCCTGGAAAGTTTCCAGTTTGGCAACGTCTTTCCTATAACACGGTACACAGAACAGAACATAATAATCCAAATGCGGCCTCGCGAAGGTCTTATATGACTGCAACATGACCTCCCAACACCCATACTCAATACTCTGGCTGATAAAGGCCAATATGTCAAAAGCCTTTTTGACCACCAGATCTACCTGTGACTCTGCCTTCAAGGAACTGTGCACCTGCACTCCTAGATCCCTCTGTTCTACAACACTACCCAGAACCCTACCATTCACTGTGTCGGTCCTGCCATATTAGATTTATCAAAATGCAAT
>NW_027601359.1:0-31623 GCF_053455715.1 Rhinoraja longicauda | reverse complement strand
GTATGTTAAATGACTTGCAATAAAAAACGCAACTTTAAAAAACAATCAGTTGCCTTTCGCAACAATGTTGCAACCATCTCACACAAGCATTGTGACGTCACAAGCTGAAGACCTTGAAAAAAAAGGTTAAAAATAAAAAGATGTAAATTTACTAGCACAAGTGTGCCCGTTGGGCCCGTCCTCGTAGGGTTTCCATTGTAGCCGGGAGGGGAGTGGGGTGAGGGAAGGGGGAGGGTTGGGGGGAGGGAAGAGGGGAGGGGGAGGGAGGGGGGAGGGGAGGGGGGAAGGGGAGGGAGGGGGGAGGGAGAGGGGAGGGAGGGGGCAGGGGGGAGGGAGGGGGGAGAGACGGGGGATGGGAGGGGGAGGGGAGGGGAGGGGGGAGGGAGAGGGGAGGGAAGGGTAGGGGGAGGGGGAGGGAGGGGAGGGAGGGGAGGGGGAGGGGTGAAGGGGGAGGGAAGGGGGGGAGGGAGGAGGACCTCCCCTTTTCCCAGTACCCCTCTTTCCCCGTTGTGCCCGTCCTCGTAGGGTTTCCATTGTAGCCGGGAGGGGAGTGGGGGGGAGGGAAGGGGGAGGGTTGGGGGGAGGGTTGGGGGAGGGAAGAGGGGAGGGGGAGGGAGGGGGAGGGGAGGGGGGAAGGGGAGGGAGGGGGGAGGGAGAGGGGAGGGAGGGGGCAGGGGGGAGGGAGGGGGGAGAGACGGGGGGATGGGAGGGGGGAGGGGAGGGGGAGGGAGAGGGGAGGGAGGAGGTAGGGGGAGGGGGAGGGGGAGGGGTGAAGGGGGGAGTGAAGGGGGGGAGGGAAGGGGGGAGGGAGGAGGACCTCCCCTTTTCCCAGTACCCCTATTTCCCCGTTGTGCCCGTCCTCGTAGGGTTTCCATTGTAGCCGGGAGGCGGGGAGGGAGGGGGGGAGGGAGGAGTGGAGGGGGAGGGGGAGGGAGGGGAGGGGGAGGGGAGGGGGGAAAGGGGGAGGGAGGGGGGAGGGGAGGGGGGAAGAGGGGATGGAGGGAGACCTCCCCTTTTCCCAGTACCCCTCTTTCCCCGTTGGGCCCGTCCTCGTAGGTTTTCCATTGTAATCGGGAGGGTAGTGGGGGGGAGGGAAGGGAGGAGGGAGGTGTGGAGGGGGGAGGGGAGGGGGAGGGAGGGGGAGGGACGGGGGGAGGGGAAGGGGGGAGGGATAGGGGAGGGAGGGGGTAGGGGGAGGGGGAGGGAGGGGGAATGGGGGAGGGAGGGGGACCATCTGTTTTCCCAGTACCCCTCTATTCCCGTTGGGCCCGTCCTCGTAGGGTTTCCATTGTAACCGGGAGGCGGGGAGGGAGGGGGGAGGGAGGGAGGTGTGGAGGGAGGAGGGGAGGGAAAGGGGGGGAGGGGAGGGGGGAAGGGGGGGAAGGGGGGAGGTGGAGGGAGGTGGGAGGGAGGGGGAAGGGAGGGGGGAAGGTGGGAGGGAGGGGGGAAGGGAGGGGGGAAGGGGGGAGGATGGGGCAACTCCCCTTTTCCCAGTACCCCTCTTTCCCCGTTGGGCCCGTCCTCGTAGGGTTTCCATTGTAACCGGGAGGAGGGGAGGGAGGGAAGGGTGAGGGAGGGAAGTGTGGAGGGAGGAGGGGAGTGGGAGGGAAGGGGGAGGGGAGGGGAGGGGGGAAGGGGGGGAAGGGGGGAGGGAGAGGGGAGTGAGGGGGAGGGAGGGGGGAGGGAGGGGGGAGGGGAGTGGGAGGGGAGGGGGGAGGGGGGAAGGGGGAGGGAGAGGGGAGGGAGGGGGTAGGGGTGGAGGGGGAGGGAGGGGGGAGTGGAGGGGGGAGGGGAGGGGAGGGGAAGGGGGGAGGGAGGGGGACCTCCCCTTTTCCCAGTACCCCTCTTTCCCCGTTGGGCCCGTCCTCGTAGGGTTTCCATTGTAACCGGGAGGAGGGGAGGGAGGGAAGGGGAGGGAGGGAGGAGGGGGAAGTGGAGGGGGGAAGGGGGGAGGGAGAGGGGAGGGAGGGGAGGGAGGGGGGTGGGGAGGGAGGGGGTGGGGGGGAGGGGGGTGGGGATGGAGGGGTTGGGGGAGAGGGGGAGGGAGGGGGCCCGTCCCCGTAGGGTTTCCATTGTAACCGGGAGGAGGGGAGGGAGGGAAGGGGAGGGAGGGAGGAGGGGGAAGTGGAGGGGGGAAGGGGGGAGGGAGAGGGGAGGGAGGGGAGGGAGGGGGGTGGGGAGGGAGGGGGTGGGGGGGAGGGGGGTGGGGATGGAGGGGTTGGGGGAGAGGGGGAGGGAGGGGGCCCGTCCCCGTAGGGTTTCCATTGTAACCGGGAGGGGGGGAGGGAGGGTGGAAAGAGCATCCCTCTCCCCATCAGAACTGCCCCCTCCATCGACTCCTTTAAGTCCAGGCTCAAAACCTATTTCTCCTCCCTAGCGTTTGAGGCTCATTGAGGAGGCGCTGTGAACTGTTTGTGTGCTACTGTATGTTTCATTTTTTCCTTAGTTCCTAATCAGATGTACAGCACTTTGGTCAACGTGGGTTGTTTTTAAATGTGCTATACAAATAAAATTGACTTGACTTGACAGCTTTTCGCAACAATGTAGCATTGTGACGTCACACGCTGAATACCGCGTGGGGGGAGGGGGGGTCAGCTCGAGTTCATCTCACAGGGGCATTGTGACATCACAATGAAGCACCGCAGCGCCCCCCTTCTGTCAAAAAATCGATAAATCAGGGGGGGCAGTGCTTTAAAACCTCTGTAACTTAAAAAACATGCGACCAAATGAAATGAAAATATCACGGCCGGTCAGCCGGGAGGATGGTGATCAAGGCGGTGCAAAAACCGTGGCGCGACGGATTACCGTTTTGCCGAAATCACTGATATATAATGAAACCCCGATACAAACATATTCACAAGATCTGAGTTTTAATAGTATACTAGAACAAGTGTGCCCGTTGGGCCCGTCCTCGTAGGGTTTCCATTGTAACCGGGAGGGGAGTGGGGGTAGGGAAGGGGGAGGGAGGGAGTAGGGAGGTGTGGAGGGGGGAGGGGAGGGGGAGGGAGGGGGGGAGGGGAGGGGGGAAGGGAGGGAGGGAGAGGGGAGGGAAGGGGGTAGGGGGGAGGGGGAGGGAGGGGAGGGGGGAAGGGGAGGGAGGGGGGAAGGGGAGGGGGAGGGAGGGGGGAGGGAGAAGGGAGTGAGGGGGGAGGGAGGGGGACCTCCCCTTTTCCCAGTACCCCTCTTTCCCCATTGGGCCCGTGCTCGTAGGGTTTCCATTGTAACCGGGAGGAGGGGAGGGAGGGGAGGGGGAGGGAGGGAGGAGGGAGGTGTGGAGGGAGGAGGGGAGGGGAGGGGGAGGGGAGGGGGGGAAGGGGGGAGGAGGGAGGGAGAGGGGAGGGAGGGGGTAGGGGGGAGGTAAGGGGGAGTGAGGGGGGAGGGAGGGAGGGGGATCTCCCCTTTTCCCAGTACCCCTCTTTCCCCGTTGGGCCCGTCCTCGTAGGGTTTCCATTGTAACCGGGAGGAGGGGAGGGAGGGAAGGGGGAGGGAGGGAGGAGGGGGGAGGGAGGGGAGGGGGGAAGGGGGGAGTGAAGGGGTAGGGGGAGGGAGGGGGAGAGGGGAGGGGGGGTAGGGGGGAGGGGGGAGGGAGGGGGAAGGTGGGAGGGAGGGGGATCTCCCCTTTTCCCAGTACCCCTCTTTCCCCGTTGGGCCCGTCCCTGTAGGGTTTCCATTGTAACCGGGAGGGGTGGAGGGATGGTGGAAGGAGGGGGGAGGGGGAGAGGGATGGAATGGTGGAGGGAGGGGGGAGGGAGTGGGGGAGGGTGGGATGGAGGGAAGGAGGGAGGGGGGGAGTTAGGGGCTGAGTGGTGATGGAGGTTGGGATTGAGGGGGGAGGGAGGGGGGGGAGGGAGTGGGGATGGAGGTGGGAAGGAGGGGGGAGGAAGGGGTTGATGGGGGAAGTGGGACCTCCCCTTTTCCCAGTACCCCTCTTTCCCCCACCACCAAGCCCCCTCCGCAACGACCCCTGTTGTCCCCAGTCCCCATTCACAGACCCCCCCCCCCATTCTCTCTCTCCCCATACACACTCTCAGTGCTTTTTTCGAAACACTTGCCCCGGTGGCCCACGAGCATATGGGCCCGATGCTGATCTGTGTATGTTAAGTGACTTGCAATAAAAAAAAATACTTTAAAAAGAGATAAGTGCTTTTTAAGTGCTTGTTTTGAAACATTCGCGGTCACATAGTGCTTCTCACTGTAGCACCCATCTCAAGTGTGCCCGTTGGGCCCGTTTTCGTAGGGTTTCCATTGTAATCGGGAGGAGGGGAGGGAGGGAAGGGGGAGAGAGAGAGGTGTGGAGGGAGGAGGGGAGGGGGAGGGAGGGGGTAGGGGAGGGGAGGGGGGGAAGGGGAGGGGGGGAAGGGGGGAGGGAGAGAGGGGGAGGGGGAGGGAGAGAGGGGGAGGGGGAGGGAGGGGGGAGGGGAAGGGCGGAGAGAGGGGGACCTCCCCTTTTCCCAGTACCCCTCTTTCCCCATTGTGCCCGTCCTCGTAGGGTTTACATTGTAACCGGGAGAAGGGGAGGGAGGGAAGGGGGAGGGGGGGAGGAGGGAGGTGTGGAGGGAGGAGGGGAGGGGGAAGGGGGAAGGGGAGTGGGGGGAGGGAAGGGGGAGGGAGGGGGGAGGGGAGGGGAGGGTGGAAGGGGAGGGCGGAAAGGGGGGGAGGGGGGAAAGGGGGGAGGGGGGAGGGAGAGAGGGGGAGGGTGGAAAGAGCATCCCTCTCCCCATCAGAACTGCCCCCTCCATCGACTCCTTTAAGTCCAGGCTCAAAACCTATTTCTGCTCCCTAGCGTTTGAGGCTCATTGAGGAGGCGCTGTGAACTGTTTGCGTGCCACTGTATGTTTCATTTTTTCCTTAGTACCTAATCAGATGTACAGCACTTTGGTCAACGTGGGTTGTTTTTAAATGTGCTGTACAAATAAAATGGACTTGACTTGACAGCTCTTCGCAACAATGTAGCACAGGGGCATTGTGACGTCACACGCTGAATACCGCTGGGGGGGGGGGGAAGGGGGGTCAGCTCGAGTCCATCTCACAGGGGCATTGTGACATCACAATCCGCACCGCAGCGCCCCCTTCTGTCAAAACTTCGATAAATCAGGGGGGGCAGCACTTTTAAACCTCTGTAACTTAAAAAATATGCGTCCGAATTAAATAAAAAATATAATTTTCCAGCAGCGAACCGCATGCTGATTAAGGCGGTACAAAAATCGTGGCGCTACGGTTCACCGTTTTGCCGGAATTGCCGTATTCAGCCGACATCAGTGTTATATATATATATAACACAAGATCTGAGTTTTAGTAGTATATAGATAGATAGATAGACTAGCACAAGGGTGCCCGTTGGGCCCGTCCTCGTAGGGTTTCCATTGTAACCGGGAGGGGAGTGGGGGGGAGGGAAGGGAGGGAGGAGGGTGGTGTGGAGGGGGGAGGGGAGGGGGGGATGGGAGGGGGGAGGGGAGGGGGAAGGGGGGGAGAGGGGAGGGAGCGGGGTAGGGGGGAGTGGGAGGGAGGGGGAGGGGAGGGGGGAAGGGGATGGCGAGGGGAGGGAGGGGGGAGGGGAGAGGGAAGGGGGAGGGAGGGGGACCTCCCCTTTTCCCAGTACCGCTCGTTCCCCGTTGGGCCCGTCCTCGTAGGGTTTCCATTGTAACCGGGAGGAGGGGAGGGAGGGAAGTGGGAGGGAGGGTGGAGGGAGGTGTGGAGGGAGGAGGGGAGGGGAGGGGGAGGGAGGAAGGAGGGAGGGCGTGGGAGGGGGGTAGGTGGGAGGGAGTGGGGAGGGGAGGGGGTAAGGGGGAGGGAGGGGGACCTCCCCTTTTCCCAGTACCCCTCTTTCCCCGTTGGGCCCATCCTTGTAGGGTTTCCATTGTAACCGGGAGGGGAGTGGGGGGATGGAGGGGGTAGGGGGAGGGAGGGGGGAAGGAGGGGGACCTCCCCTTTTCCCAGTACCCCTCTTTCCCCGTTGGGCCCGTCCTTGTAGGGTTTCCATTGTAACCGGGAGGGGAGTGGGGGGGAGGGAAGGGAGGATGGAGGTGTGGATGGGGGAGGGGACGGAGGGGGGGAGGGGAGGGGGGAGGGCGGAAGGGGGGGGAGAGGGTAGGGGAGGGGGAGGGTGGGGGGAAGGGGGAGGGAGGGGGACCACCCGTTTTCCCAGTACCCCTCTTTCCCCGTTGGGCCCGTCCTCGTAGGGTTTCCATTGTAACCGGGAGGCGGGGAGGGAGGGGGGAGGGAGGAGGGAGGTGTGGAGGGAGGAGGGGAGGGAAGGGGGTGCAGGGGAGGGTAGGGGGGGAGGGGGGAAGGGGGGAGGTGGAGGGAGGGAGGGGGAAGGGGGGAGGGAAGGGGGTGGGAGGGGGACCTCCCATTTTCCCAGTACCCCTCTTTCACCGTTGGGTCCGTCCTCGTAGGGTTTCCATTGTAACCGGGAGGGGAGTGGGGGGAGGGAAGGGGGAGGGAGGGAGGAGGGAGGTGTGGAGGGGGGAGGGAGGGGGGAGGGGAGGGGGGAAGGGGGGAGGGAGGGGGGTAGGGGAGGGGGAGGGAGGGGAGGGGGGAAGGGGGGAGGGAGGGGGAGGGAGGGGGGAGGGGGAGGGAGGGGGAGGGGGAAGGGATGGAGGGGGAGGGATGGGGGAGGGAGGGGGAGGGAGGGGGAGGGGAGGGGAGTGGGGGGAGGGAAGGGAGGAGGGAGGTGTGGAGGGGGGAGGGGAGGGGGAGGGAGGGGAGGGGGGAAGGGGGCAAGGGGGGGAGGGGGCAAGGGGGGAGGGGGGAAGGGGGGAGGGGGAGGGGGAGGGGAGGGAGGGAGGGAGGGGGACCTCCCCTTTTACCAGTACCCCTCTTTCCCCATTGGGCCCGTCCCCGTAGGGTTTCCATTGTAACTGGGAGGCGGGCAGGGAGGGGGGAGGGAGGGAGGAGGGGAGGGGGATGGAGGGGGGGAGGGGAGAGGAGGGGGGAGGGGGATCTGTGTATGTTAAGTGACTTGCAATAAAAATCACAACTTTAAAAAACAATCAGCTGCCTTTCGCAACAATGTAGCAACCATCTCACACAAGCATTGTGACGTCACAAGCTGAAGACCTTGAAAAAAAAGGTTAAAAATAAAAAGATGTAAATTTGTAAAGAGTAGACACCCAATAGCAGCTGCTTGTCCATTGTGACACCACACGCTGAATACCGCGGGGGGGGGAAGGGGGGTCAGCTCGAGCTCATCTCACAGGCGCATTGTGACATCACACGCTGAAGACTAAATCTGCACCACAGCGCCCCCCTGAAAGGGGGGGGGCAGCGCTTTAAAACCTCTGTAACTTAAAAAACACGCGACCAAATTAAATGAAAATATCACGGCCGAGCGAGCGCGAGATTGGTGATTGAGGCGGTGCGAAAACCGTCGCGCTACGGTTCGCCGTTTTGCCGCAATCGCTGTTATCTATATACCAAACCCCAAAAAAATACATACACATACAAGATCTGAGTTTTAATAGTATACTAGCACAAGTGTGCCCGTTGGGCCCGTCCTCGTAGGGTTTCCATTGTAACCGGGAGGATGGGAGGGAGGGAATGGGGAGGGAGGGGGGAGGGGAGTGTGGAGTGGAGGGGGGAGGGGAGGGGGAAGGGGGGAGGGGGATGGGGAGGGAGAGGGGAGGGAGGGGGTGGGAGGGAGGGTCTATTTTACTTTAAAATAAACAGCGTTCTTTTTTGAAAAGGAAATAAACTTATCTATAGAGCATCAGCTTTTTTTAAATAAATAAAATCAAACCTAATGAAAATCACATTCCTCATTTTAAATAAATGTCTTTGTTATAAATGAAATCAAACAGCGGGAGAGGCGACGGCGACTACACCTCCCGGCGGTCAGCGCTGCTGGGACGGGAGGGAGGGAGGGATGAGGGAGGGAGGGGAGTGGGGAGGGAGGGGGACCTCCCCTTTTCCCAGTACTCTTCTTTCCCAAACCACCCAGCCCCCTGTTGTCCCCCTCCCCAGTCCCCATTCTCAGACCCCCCCCATTCTCTCTCCCCCAGATACACTCTTACTCTCCCCCCCCCCTTTCCCCAGCACACCCCTTTCCCCGTTGGGCCCGTCCTCGTAGGGTTTCCATTGTAACCGTGAGGCAGGGAGGGAGGGGGGAGGGAGGGGGGAGGGAGGGAGGAGGGAGGTGTGGAGGGAGGAGGGGAGGGGGAGGGAGGGGGGAGGGGAGGGGGAGGGGGAAGGGGGAGGGAGGGGGAGGGAGGGGTGGAGGGAAGGGGGGAGGGAGGGAGGGTGGAAGGGGGAGGGAGGGGGACCTCCCCTTTTCCCAGTACCCCTCTTTCCACGTTGGGCACGTATCGTAGGGTTTCCATTGTAACCGGGAGGAGGGGAGGGAGGGAAGGGGGAGGGAGGGAGGAGGGAGGTGTGGAGGGAGGAGCGGAGGGGGAGGGAGGGAGGGGAGGGGGAGGGGAGGGGGGAAGGGGGAGGGAGAGAGGGGGAGGAGGAGGGAGGGGGGAGGGAGGGGGAGGGGAAGGGCGGAGGGAGGGGGATCCCTTTTCCCAGTACCCCTCTTTCTCCGTTGGGCCCGTCCTCGTAGGGTTTACATTGTAACCGGGAGGAGGGGAGGGAGGGAAGGGGGAGGGAGGGAGGAGGGAGGTGTGGAGGGAGGAGGGGAGGGGGAGGGGGAGGGGAGGGGGGAGGGGGAAAGGGGGGAGGGAGAGGGGAGGGAGGGGGTGGGGGGGGAGGGAGGGGGAGGGGATGGGGGAAGGGGGAGGGAGGGGGACCTCCCCTTTCCCCAGTACCCCTCTTTCCCCGATGTGCCCGTCCTCGTAGGGTTTCCATTGTAACCGGGAGGGGAGTGGGGGGGAGGGAAGGAAGGAGGGAGGTGTGGAGGGGGGAGGGAAGGGGGAGGGGGAGGGGGAGGGGGAAGGGGGGGAGGGGGGAGGGAGAGGGGAGGGAGGGGGTAGGGAGGGGGGAAGGAGGGGGAAGGGGGCAGGGAGGGGGACCACCCGTTTTCCCAGTACCCCTCTTTCCCCGTTGGGCCCGTCCTCGTAGGGTTTCCATTGTAACCGGGAGGCGGGGAGGGTGGGGGGAGGGAGGGAGGTGTGGAGGGAGGAGGGGAGGGAAGGGGGGAGGGGAGGGGTGAAGGGGGAAGGGGGGGAGGTGGAGGGAGGGGGAGGGAAGGGGGGGAGGGGGGAGGGAGAGAGGGGGAGGGGAGGGAGGGGGGAGGGAGGGGGGAGGGAGGGGGAGGGGAAGGGCGGAGGGAGGGGGACCCCTTTTCCCAGTACCCCTCTTTCTCCGTTGGGCCCGTCCTCGTAGGGTTTACATTGTAACCGGGAGGAGGGGAGGGAGGGAAGGGGGAGGGAGGGAGGAGGGAGGTGTGGAGGGAGGAGGGGAGGGGGAGGGGGAGGGGAGGGGGGAAGGGGGAGGGAGAGGAGAGGGAGGGGGGTAGGGGGGGAGGGAGGGGGGAGGGGATGGGGGAAGGGGGAGGGAGGGGGACCTCCCCTTTTCCCAGTACCCCTCTTTCCCCGATGTGCCTGTCCTCGTAGGGTTTCCATTGTAACCGGGAGGGGAGTGGGGGGGAGGGAAGGCAGGAGGGAGGTGTGGAGGGGGGAGGGAAGGGGGAGGGGGGGGGAGGGGGGAGGGAGAGGGGAGGGAGGGGGTAGGGAGGGGGGAAGGAGGGGGGAAGGGGGGAGGGAGGGGGACCACCCGTTTTCCCAATACCCCTCTTTCCCCGTTGGGCCCGTCCTCGTAGGGTTTCCATTGTAACCGGGAGGCGGGGAGGGTGGGGGGAGGGAGGGAGGTGTGGAGGGAGGAGGGGAGGGAAGGGGGGGAGGGGAGGGGTGAAGGGGGGAAGGGGGGGAGGTGGAGGGAGGGGGGAGGGAGGGGGGAAGGGGGAGGGAGGGGGACCTCCCATTTTCCCAGTAGCCCTCTTTCCCCGTTGGGCCCGTCCCCGAGGGGTGAGGGAGGTGGGGAGGGATGGGGAGGGAGTTGGGGAGGAGGGGGGGAGGGAGTGGGGATGGAGTGGGGAGGAAGGGGTTGAGGGGGGAAGGTGGACCTCCCCTTTCTTTTTTCGAAACACTTGCCCCGGTGGCCCACGAGCATAGGGGCCCCATGCTGATCCGTGTATGTTAAGTGACTTGCAATAAAAAACACAACTTTAAAAAACAATCAGCTGCTTTTCGCAACAATGTTGAACCCATCTCACACAAGCATTGTGACGTCACAAGCTGAAGACCTTGGAAAAAAAAGGTTAAAAATAAAAAGATGTAAATTTGTAAAGAGTAGACACCCAATAGCAGCTGCTTGTCCATTGTGACATCACACGCTGAAGGGGGGGGAAGGGGGGTCAGCTCGAGCTCATCTCACAGGGGCATTGTGACATCACACGCTGAAGACTAAATCCGCACCGCAGCGCCCCCCTGAAAAGGGGGGGGGGGGGGCCCAAGCGCTTTAAAACCTCTGTAACTTAAAAAATACGCGACCAAATTAAGTGAAAATATCACGGCCGAGCGAGCGCGAGATTGGCGATTGAGGCGGTGCGAAAACCGTGGCGCTACGGTTCGCCTTTTTTCCGCAATCGATGTTACGTACGGTTCAGGCCATTCCCAAAAATATATATTAATATATCTACATAACACAAGATCTGAGTTTTAATAGTATACTAGACAAAGTGGGCCCGTTGGGCCCATTCCCCACTCCCCCATTCTCTCCTCCCCCTTCCCCACTCTTACTCTCCCCACACTCTCCCCTTTGGCCCGTCCTCTTAGGGTTTCCATTGTATCCGGGAGGGGGGAGGGAGTGAAGGGGGGAGGGAGGGAGAGGGAGGTTTGGGGGAGGGAGGTGTGGAGTGATCGAGGGGGAGGGAGTGGTGGAGGGAGGGATGTGTTGAGGATGGAGGGGGAGGGTGATGAAAGATGGGGTGGTATTTGTGGAGGGAGGGAGGGGGAGGGGGAAGGGGGGAGGGGGGAAGGTGGGGGAGGGTGGAGAGAGATTGGAGGGAGGGGGGAGGGGGAGGGAGGGGGACCTCTCCTTTTCCCAGTACCCCTCTTTCCCTGTTGGGCCCGTCCTCATAGGGTTTTCATTGTAACCGGGAGGAGGGGAGGGAGGGAAGGGGGAGGGAGGGAGGAGGGAGGTGTGGAGGGAGGAGGGGAGGGTGAGGGGAGGGGGATGGGAGGGTGGAAGGAGGGGGAGGGAGAGGGGAGGGAGGGGTAGGGGGGAGGGGGAGGGATGTGGGAGGGAGGGGGGAGGGGAGGGGATGAAGGGGGGAGGGAGGGGGACCTCCCCTTTTCCCAGTACCCCTCTTTCCCCTTTTGGCCCGTCCCCGTAGGGTTTCCATTGTAACCGGAAGGGGTGGAGGGAGGGTGGAATGAGGGGGGACGGGGAGAGGGATGGAAGGGTGGAGGGAGGGGGGAGGGATGGAGGGAAGGAGGGATGGGGGGAGTTAGGGGTGGAGGGGTGAGGGAGGTGGGGAGGGTTGGGGAGGAGGGGGGGAGGGATTGGGGATGGAGGTTGGTAGGAGGGGGGAGGAAGGGGTTGAGTGGGGAAGGGGGACCTCCCCTTTTCCCAGTACCCCTCTTTCCCCACCATCAAGCCCCCTCCGCAACGACCCCTGTTGTCCCTCTCCCAGTCCCCATTCTCAGACCCCCCCCCCATTCTCTCTCTGCCCCAGACACACTCTAAATGCTTTTTTCGAAAGACCTGCCCCGGTGGCCCACGAGCATGGGGGCCCCATGCTGTTCTGTGTATGTTAAGTGACTCGCAATTACAATAAACCCTACTTTAAAACAAATAGTGCTTTTCTTGCAACATTCCCGGTGACTAAGTGCTTCTCACGGCGATATGTAAGCTCTCTCCGCGATATATAAGTGCTCTTCGCAACAATGTCACACAAGCTGAAGACCTTGAAAAAAAATGTCAGAAATTAAAAAATGTAAATTTAAAACCTCTGTAAATAGTAGACACCCAATAGCAGCTGCTTGTCGATTGTGACGTCACACGCTGAATACCGCGGGGGGGGAGGGGGGACAGCTCGAGCTCATCTCACAGGGGCATTGTGACATCACACGCTGAAGACCAATAAATCAGTTAAAAAATGAGATGTCTAAACTTTTAAAACCTTTGTAATTTAAAATATATACGACCAAATTAAATGAAAATATCACGGCCGGTTTTCCAGGAGATTGGCGATTCAGTCGGTACAAAAACCGTGGCGCGACGGATTACTGTTTTGCCGAAATCACTGATAGGTACAAACTAAAAACATGAAACATATATATAAATATAACACAAGATCTGAGTTTTAATAGTATACTAGCACAAGTGTGCCCGTTGGGCCCGTCCTCGTAGGGTTTCCATTGTAACCGGGAGGGGAGTGCGGGGGAGGGAAGGGGGAGGGAGGGAGGAGGGCAGGGGAGGGGGAGGGAGTGGGAGGGGAGGGGGGAAGGGGGGAGGGAGAGGGGAGGGAGTGGGGTAGGGGGGAGGGAGAGGGGAGGGAGGGGGGTGGGGGGGAGGGGGGAGGGGAGGGGGAAGGGGGGAGGGAGGGGGACCTCCCCTTTTCCCAGTACCCCTCTTTCCCCGTTGTGCCCGTCCTCGTAGGGTTTCCATTGTAACCGGGAGGAGGGGAGGGAGGGAAGGGGGAGGGAGAGAGGTGTGGAGGGAGGAGGGGAGGGGGAGGGAGGGGGGTAGGGGAGGGGGGAGGGGAGGGGGGGAAGGGGGGAGGGAGAGAGGGGGAGGGGGAGGGAGGGGGGAGGGAGGGGGGAGGGGAAGGGCGGACGGAGGGGGACCTCCCCTTTTCCCAGTACCCCTCTTTCCCCGTTGGGCCCGTCCTCATAGGGTTTACATTGTAACCGGGAGAAGGGGAGGGAGGGAAGGGGGAGGGAGGGAGGAGGGAGGTGTGGAGGGAGGAGGGGAGGGGGAGGGGGAGGGGAGGGGGGGAGGGGGGAAGGGGGAGGGAGAGGGGAGGGAGGGGGTAGGGGGGAGGGAGGGGGAGGGAGGGGAGGGGATGGGGGAAGGGGGAGGGAGGGGGACCTCCCCTTTTCCCAGTACCCCTCTTTCCCCGTTGTTCCCGTCCTCGTAGAGTTTCCATTGTAACCGGGAGGGGAGTGGGGGGGAGGGAAGGGAGGAGGGAGGTGTGGAGGGGGAGGTGGGAGGGGGGAAGAGGGGGAGGGGAGGGAGAGGGGAGGGAGGGGGTAGGGGGGGAGGAAGGGGAGGGAGGGGGACCACTCGTTTTCCCAGTATCCCTCTTTCCCCGTTGGGCCCGTCCTCGTTGGGTTTCCATTGTAACCGGGAGGCGGAGGGAGGGGGGAGGGAGGGAGGAGGGAGGTGTGGAGGGAGGATGGGAGGGAAGGGAGGGGTGAAGGGGGGAAGGGTGGGAGGTGGAGGGAGGGGGAAGGGGGGGAGGGGGACCTCCCCTTTTCCCAGTACCCCTCTTTCCCCGTTGGGCCCGTCCTCGTAGGGTTTCCATTGTAACCGGGAGGCGGGGTTGGAGGGGGGAGGGAGGGGGGAAGGGGACCTCCCCTTTTACCAGTACCCCTCTTTCCCCGTTGGGCCCCGAGGGGTGAGGGAGGTGGGGAGGGATGGGGAGGGAGTTGGGGAGGAGGGTGGGAGGGAGTGGGGATGGAGTGGGGAGGAAGGGGTTGAGGGGGGAAGGGGGACCTCCCCTTTCTTTTTTCGAAACACTTGCCCCGGTGGCCCACGAGCATAGGGGCCCCATGCTGATCTGTGTATGTTAAATGACTTGCAATAAAAAACACAACTTTAAAAAACAATCAGCTGGTTTTCGCAACAATGTAGAACCCATCTCACACAAGCATTGTGACGTCACAAGCTGAAGACCTTGGAAAAAAAAGGTTAAAAATAAAAAGATGTAAATTTGTAAAGAGTAGACACCCAATAGCAGCTGCTTGTCCATTGTGACATCACACGCTGAAGGGGGGGGGAAGGGGGGTCAGCTCGAGCTCATCTCACAGGGGCATTGTGACATCACACGCTGAAGACTAAATCCGCACCGCAGCGCCCCCCTGAAAAGGGGGGGCAGCTCTTTAAAACCTCTGTAACTTAAAAAAAACGCGACCAAATTAAATGAAAATATCACGGCCGAGCGAGCGCGAGATTGGCGATTGAGGCGGTGCGAAAACCGTGGCGCTACGGTTCGCCTTTTTTCCGCAATCGATGTTACGTACGGTTCAGGTCATTCCCAAAAATATATACCAACCGCCCCCAGACCGTCAAAATAGGCCCTCACCTCTCCTCCACCATTACACTGAGCACCGGCTCACCACAGGGCTGTGTGTTGAGCCCCATCCTTTACTCCCTCTACACTCACGACTGCGCCCCCACCCATCCCACCAACACCATCATCAAGTTCGCGGATGACACGACTGTGGTTGGACTCATCTCAGGAGGAGATGAGACAGCCTATAGGGATGAAATCCAAAGGCTGGCAGCATGGTGTTCAGTGAACAATCTGGTCCTGAACTCCTCCAAAACAAAGGAACTTATAATTGACTTTAGAAAAACCAGTGTAGAATACGACCCACTCTACATCAATGGGGTCTGTGTGGAAAGGGTACCCGCTTTCAGGTTCCTGGGTACGCACATCGCAGAGGATCTTACCTGGTCTACCAACACCATCACCACAGTAAAGAAGGCACAGCAGACTCCACTTCCTGAGGATCCTCAGGAAAACCAACCTGCAGGAGAAGCTCATGTTGTCCTTCTATCGCTGCTCCATCGAGAGTGTGCTGGGATACTGTATAACCACATGGTATGCCAGCTGCTCAGAAAAGGACAGGAAGGCCCTTCAGAGGGTCATCACGACGGCCCAGAAGATCATCGGCTGCTCACTGCCCTCCCTGGAGCACCTGTTCAGCCTACGCTGCCTCAGTAGAGCAGGCAAAATAATAAAAGATCCATCCCACCCCGGCCACCGTCTGTTTGTTCATCTGCCCTCTGGTCGACGTTTCAGGTCGATCAAATCCCGAACAAACAGACTTAAGAACAGTTTTTACCCCAGGGCCATACGAGAACTGAACACTACCTTTGCACTAGGCAACACCGTTAAAAAATCTTGTACTTAATATAATTGTATTTATGTATTTATTTGTTTTTGCATTTATCGCATATATGTTTGTACGCACCGTCAGGATTGGCTATTTTTTAATTTCGTTGTACTCGTTGCAATGACAATAAATGAATATTATTATTATTATTATTATTACATAACACAAGATCTGAGTTTTAATAGTATACTAGCACGAGTGTGCCCGTTGGGCCCGTCCTCGTAGGGTTTCCATTGTAACCGGGAGGGGAGTGGGGGGAGGGAAGGGGGAGGGAGGAGGGAGGTGTGGAGGGGAGGGGGAGGGGGGAGGGGAGGGGGAAGGGGGGGAGGGAGAGGGGAGGGAGGTGGGTAGGGGGGGAGGGGGGAGGGAGGGGGACCTCCCCTTTTCCCAGTACCACTCTTTCCCCGTTGGGCCCGTCCTCGTAGGGTTTCCATTGTAACCGGGAGGAGGGGGGGGAGGGAGGGAGGAGGGAGGTGTGGAGGGAGGAGGGGAGGGGGAGGGAGGGGGGGAGGGGAGGGGGGAAGGGGGAGGGGAGGGGGGAAGGGGAGGGAGGGGGAGGGGGAGGGGAGGGGGGAAGGGGAGGGAGGGGGACCTCCCCTTTTCCCAGTACCCATCTTTCCCCGTTGGGCCCGTCCCCGTAGGGTTTCCATTGTAACCAGAAGGGGGGGAGGGAGGGTGGAAGGAGGGGGGAGGGGAGAGGGATGGAAGGGTGGAGGGAGGGGGGAGGGATGGAGGGAAGGAGGGAGGGGGGGAGTTTGGGGAGGAGGGGTGATGGAGGTGGGGAGGGAGTTGGGGAGGAGGGGGGAGGGAGGGTGGAAGGAGGGGGAGGGGGAGAGGGATGGAAGGGTGGAGGGAGTGGGGGAGGGATGGAGGGAAGGAGGGAGGGGGGAGTTAGGGGAGGAGGGGTGAGGGAGGTGGGGAGTGAGTTGGGGAGGAGGGAGGGTGGAAGGAGGGGGGAGGGGAGAGGGATGGAAGGGTGGAGGGAGGGGGGGAGGGATGGAGGGAAGAAGGGAGGGGGGGAGTTAGGGGAGGAGGGGTGAGGGAGGTGGGGAGGGAGTTGGGGATGAGGGGGGAGGGAGTGGGGATGGAGGTGGGAAGGAGTGGGGAGGAAGGGGTTGAGGGGGGAAGGGGGGGATGGAGGGAATAGGGGCCCCATGCTGATCTGTGTATGTTAAGTGACTTGCACAACTTTAAAAAACTGGCAGTTGCTTTTCGCAACAATGTTGCAACCATCTCACACAAGCATTGTGACGTCACAAGCTGAAGACCTTGAAAAAAAGGTCAGAAAAAAAATATGTAAATTTAAAACCTCTGTAAAGAGTAAACACCCAATAGCAGCTGCTCGTCCATCGCGAGCTGATCTCTCATTGGTGCACGGGTGCCATTGTGACGTCACACGCTGAAGCCCCTTCAAGAAAAGGGTTAGAAATGAAAAATTTAAACTTTAATATCTCTCTAGCTTTAAAAAGGTAGCTTCAATTTGAATGAAAGTACTTACAATAGTTGCCCAGGTTAATGGTGAATATGGCGGTACAAAAATCGTAGCTCTTTGGTGTACCGTCTTGGAGGAGTAGGGTTTGTAAGTTAAGCGTCACGCAAAGACACTTCGGAATCTTCCGTACATACACACGGAATGTTTGCGTACATACACACGAACGTCAGAGTTTTAGTAGTACACTAGCACAAGTGTGCAAGTTGGGCCCGTCCTCGTAGGGTTTCCATTGTAACCGGGAGGGGAGTGGGGAGTAGGGAAGGGGGAGGGAGGGAGGGAGGAGGGGAGGGGGGGGAGGGGGAAGGGGAGATGGGGGAGGGGAGGGTAGGGGGAGGGAGAGGGGAGGGAGGGGGTAGGGGGGAGGGGGGAGGGAGGGGGAGGGGACCTCCCATTTTCCCAGTACCCCTCTTTCCCTGTTGGGCCCGTCCTCGGGTTTCCATTGTAACCGGGAGGAGGGGAGGGAGGGAAGGGGGAGGGAGGGAGGAGGGAGGTGTGGAGGGAGGAGGGGAGGGGGAGGGAGGGGGGAGGGGAGGAGGGAAGTGGGGGAGAGGGAGGGAGAGGGGTAGGGGGTAGGGGGAGGGAGGGTGAGGGGAGGGGGGAAGGGTGAGGGAGGGGGACCTCCCCTTTTCCCAGTACCCCTCTTTCCCCGTTGGGCCCGTCCTCGTAGGGTTTCCATTTTAACCGGGAGGAGGGGAGGGATGGAAGAGGGAGGGAGGTGTGGAGGGAGGAGGGGAGGGGGAGGGAGGGGAGGGGGGAGTGGAGGGGGGAAGGGGGGGAGGGGGGAGGGAGAGGGGAGGGAGGGGGGAAGGGGGGGGGAGGGGGAGGGATGGAGGGTGGAAGGGGGAGGGAGGGGGACCTCCCCTTTTCCCAGTACCCCTCTTTCCCCGTTGGGCCCATCCCCATAGGGTTTCCATTGTAACTGGGAGGGGGGAGGTAGGGTGGAAGGAGGGGGGAGGGGGAGAGGGATGGAAGGGTGGAGGGAGGGGGGAGGGATTGGGGGAGGGAGGGATGGAGGGAAGGAGGGAGGGGGGTAGTTTGGGGGGAGGGGTGAGGGAGGTGGGGTGGGAGGGGGGAGGGAGTTGGGGAGGGAGGGGGAGGAGGGGGGGAGGGAGTGGGGATGGAGGTGGGAAGGAGGGGGGATGAAGGGGTTGAAGGGGGAAGGGGGACCTCCCCTTTTCCCAGTACCCCTCTTTCCCCGTTGGGCCAGTCGTCGTAGGGTTTCCATTGTAACCGGGAGGGGGGGAGGGAGGAAGGAGGGAGGTGTGGAGGGAGGAGGGGAGGGGAGGGAGGGGGGGAGGGTAGGGGGGAGGGGGAAGGGGAGGGGGGAAGAGGGGTAGGGGGGAGGGGAGGGAGGGGGACCTCCCCTTTTCCCAGTACCCCTCTTTCCCCGTTGGGCCCGTCCCCGTAGGGTTTCCATTGTAACCGGGAGGGGGGGAGGGAGGGTGGAAGGAGGGGGGAGGGGGAGAGGGGAGGAAGGGTGGAGGGAGGGGGGGAGGGAGTGGGGGAGGGTCGGATGGAGGGAAGGAGGGAGGGGTGAGTTAGGGGCTGAGTGGTGATGGAGGTTGGGATTGAGGGGGGAGAGAGTGGGGATGGAGGTGGGAAGGAGGGGGAGGAAGTGGTTGAGGGGGGAAGTGGGACCTCCCCTTTTCCCAGTACCCCTCTTTCCCCCACCACCAAGCCCCCACCGCAACGACCCCTGTTGTCCCCCTCCCCAGTCCCCATTCTCAGACCACCCCCATTCTCTTGGAATAAAAAAAAACTTTTTTTTTTAAAAGTGCTTTTTAATTGCTTGTTTTGAAACATTCGCGGTTAAGTGCTTTTTAAAAAAACATTCGCGGTTAAGTGCTGGTTTTGAAACATTCGCGGCTACTTAGTGCTTCTGTCAGTTGCTTTTCGAAACAATGTTGCAACCATCTCACACAAGCATTGTGACGTCACAAGCTGAAGACCTTGAAAAAAAAGGTCAGAAAAAAAAAATGTAAATTTAAAACCTCTGTAAAGAGTAAACACCCAATAGCAGCTGCTTGTCCATCGCGAGCTGATCTCTCATTGGTGCACGGGTGCCATTGTGACGTCACACGCTGAAGCCCCTTCAAGAAAAGGGTTAGAAATGAAAAATTTAAACTTTAATATCTCTCTAGCTTTAAAAAGGTAGCTTCAATTTGAATGAAAGTACTTACAATAGTTGCCCAGGTTAATGGTGAATATGGCGGTACAAAAATCGTAGCGCTTTGGTGTACCGTCTTGGAGGAGTAGGGTTTGTAAGTTAAGCGTCACGCAAAGACACTTCGGAATCTTCCGTACATACACACGGAATGTTTGTGTACATACACACGAACGTCAGAGTTTTAGTAGTATACTAGACCGAGTGGGCCCGTTGGGCCCGTCCTCGTAGGGTTTCCATTGTAACCGGGAGGGGAGGAAAGGGGGAGGGTTGGGGAGGGAAGGGGGAGGGAGGAGGGGAGGGAGGGGGGGAGGGGAGGGGGGAGAGGGGAGGGAGAGGGGAGGGAGGGGGTTAGGGGGGAGGGAGGGGGGAGAGGGGGGATGGGAGGGGGGAGGGGGGAAGGGAGGTGGGAAGGGGGGAGGGAGAGGGGAGGGAGGTGGGTAGGGGGGGAGGGAGGGAGGGGGACCTCCCCTTTTCCCAGTACCCCTCTTTCCCCGTTGGGCCCGTCCTCGTAGGGTTTCCATTGTAACCGGGAGGAGGGGAGGGCGGGAAGGGGGAGGGAGGGAGGAGGGAGGTGTGGAGGGAGGAGGGGAGGGGAGGGAGGGGGGAGGGGAGGGAGGGGGGTAGGGGGGAGGGGGAGGGAGAGGGGAGGGGGAGGGGAGGGGGAAGGGGGGAGGGAGGGGGACCTCCCCTTTTCCCAGTACTCCTCTTTCCCCGTTGGGCCCGTCCTCATAGGGTTTCAATTGTAACCGGGAGGGGGGGAGGGAGGGTGGAAGGAGGGGGGAGAGGGATGGAAGGGTGGAGGGAGGGGGGAGGGATTGGGGAGGGAGGGAAGGAGGGAGGGGGAGGGAGTTGGGGAGGGAGGGGGAGGAGGGGGGGAGGGAGTGGGGATGGAGGTGGAAGGAGGGGGGATGAAGGGGTTGAGGGGGGAAGGGGGACCTCCCCTTTTCCCAGTACCCCTCTTTCCCCGTTGGGCCTGTCCTCATAGGGTTTCCATTGTAACCGGGAGGGGGGGGAGGGAGGGAGGAGGGAGGTGTGGAGGGAGGAGGGGAGGGGGACGGAGGGGGGGAGGGGAGGGGGGAAGGGGAGGGGGGAAGGGGGTAGGGGGAGGGGAGGGAGGGGGATCTCCCCTTTTCGCAGTATCCCTCTTTCCCCGTTGGGCTCGTCCCCGTAGGGTTTCCATTGTAACCGGGAGGGGGGGAGGGAGGGTGGAAGGAGGTGGGAGGGGGAGAGGGATGGAAGGGTGGAGGGAGGGGGCAGGGAGTGGGGGAGGGTGGGATGGAGGGAAGGAGGGAGGGGGGGAGTTAGGGGCTGAGTGGTGATGGAGGTTGGGATTGAGGGGGGAGGGAGGGGGGGAGCGAGTGGGGATGGAGGTGTGAAGGAGGGGGAGGAAGGGGTTGAGGGGGGAAGTGGAACCTCCCCTTTTCCCAGTACCCCTCTTTCCCCCACCACCAAGCCCCCTCCGCAACGACCCCTGTTGTCCCCCTCCCCAGTCCCCATTCTCAGACCCCCCCCCATTCTCTCTCTCCCCAGACACACTCTCAGTGCTTTTTTCGAAACACTTGCCCCGGTGGCCCACGAGCATAGGGGCCCAATGCTGATCTGTGTATGTTAAGTGACTTGCAATAAAAAAAAATATTTAAAAAAAGATAAGTGATTTTTAAGTGCTTGTTTTGAAACATCTGTTAGTGGTGCTTTTCAAAACAATGTAGCACCCATCTCAAACAAGCATTGGGAGGATGGGAGGGAGGGAAGGGGAGGGAGGGAGGAGAGAGGTGTGGAGGGAGGGGGAAGGGGAGGGGGGAACGGGGGGAAGGGGGAGGGAGAGGGGAGGGAGGGGGGATGGGATGGGGAAAGGGATGGGGGAAGGGGGGAGGGAGGGGGACCTCCCCTTTTCCCAGTACCCCTCTTTCCCCGTTGGGCCCGTCCTCGTAGGGTTTCCATTGTAACCGGGAGGAGGGGAGGGAGGGAGGAGGGAGGTGTGGAGGGAGGAGGGGAGGGGGGGAGGGGAGGGGGGAAGGGGGAGGGAGAGGGTTAGGGGGGAGGGGGAGGGGGGAGGGGGGAGGGGGGGGGAAGGTGAGGGAGGGGGACCTCCCCTTTTCCCAGTACCCCTCTTTCCCCATTGGGCCCGTCCCCGTAGGGTTTCCTTTGTAACCAGAAGGGGGGGAGGGAGGGTGGAAGGAGGGGGGAGGGGGAGAGGGATGGAAGGGTGGAGGGAGGGGGGGGAGGATGGAGGGAAGGAGGGAGGGGGGGGAGTTAGGGGAGGAGGGGTGAGGGAGGTGGGGAGGGAGTTGGGGAGGAGGGGGGGAGGGAGTGGGGATGGAGGTGGGAAGGAGTGGGGAGGAAGGGGTTGAGGGGGGAAGGGGGGGAGGGAGGGAATAGGGGCCCCATGCTGATCTGTGTATGTTAAGTGACTTGCACAACTTTAAAAAACTGGCAGTTGCTTTTCGCAACAATGTTGCAACAATCTCACACAAGCATTGTGACGTCACAAGCTGAAGATGTAAATTTAAAACCGAGCTGATCTCTCATTGGTGCACGGGTGCCATTGTGACATCACGCGCTGAAGCCCCTTCAAGAAAAGGGTTAGAAATGAAAATTTAAACTTTAATATCTCTCTAGCTTTAAAAAGGTAGCTTCAATTTGAACGAAAGTACTTACAATAGTTGCCTACGTTAATGGTGAATATGGCGGTACAAAAATCGTAGCGCTTTGGTGTACCGTCTGGGAGGAGTAGGGTTTGTAAGTTATGGACAGAAACTCTTCGGAATCTTCCGTACATACACATATACATCCATACATACGGAATGTTGGACCGCAGAGTTTTAGTAGTATACTAGACCGAGTGGGCCCGTTGGGCCCGTCCTCGTAGGGTTTCCATTGTAACCGGGAGGGGAGGAAAGGGGGAGGGTTGGGGGAGGGAAGGGGGAGGGAGGAGGGGAGGGAGGGGGGAGGGGAGGGGGGGGAGAGAGAGGGGAGGGAGGGGGGTAGGGGGGAGGGAGGGGGGAGAGGGGGGGATGGGAGGGGGGAGGGGTGAAGGGAGGAGGGAAGGGGGGGAGGGAGAGGGGAGGGAGGTGGGTAGGGGGGAGGGAGGGAGGGGGACCTCCCCTTTTCCCAGTACCCCTCTTTCCCCGTTGGGCCCGTCCTCGTAGGGTTTCCATTGTAACCGGGAGGAGGGGAGGGCGGGAAGGGGGAGGGAGGGAGGAGGGAGGTGTGGAGGGAGGAGGGGAGGGGAGGGAGGGGGGAGGGGGAAGGGGGGAGGGAGGGGGACCTCCCCTTTTCCCAGTACTCCTCTTTCCCCGTTGGGCCCGTCCTCATAGGGTTTCAATTGTAACCGGGAGGGGGGGAGGGAGGGTGGAAGGAGGGGGGAGAGGGATGGAAGGGTGGAGGGAGGGGGGAGGGATTGGGGAGGGAGGGAAGGAGGGAGGGGGAGGGAGTTGGGGAGGGAGGGGGAGGAGGGGGGGAGGGAGTGGGGATGGAGGTGGAAGGAGGGGGGATGAAGGGGTTGAGGGGGGAAGGGGGACCTCCCCTTTTCCCAGTACCCCTCTTTCCCCGTTGGGCCTGTCCTCATAGGGTTTCCATTGTAACCGGGAGGGGGGGGAGGGAGGGAGGAGGGAGGTGTGGAGGGAGGAGGGGAGGGGGACGGAGGGGGGGAGGGGAGGGGGGAAGGGGAGGGGGGAAGGGGGTAGGGGGAGGGGAGGGAGGGGGATCTCCCCTTTTCGCAGTATCCCTCTTTCCCCGTTGGGCTCGTCCCCGTAGGGTTTCCATTGTAACCGGGAGGGGGGGAGGGAGGGTGGAAGGAGGTGGGAGGGGGAGAGGGATGGAAGGGTGGAGGGAGGGGGCAGGGAGTGGGGGAGGGTGGGATGGAGGGAAGGAGGGAGGGGGGGAGTTAGGGGCTGAGTGGTGATGGAGGTTGGGATTGAGGGGGGAGGGAGGGGGGGAGCGAGTGGGGATGGAGGTGTGAAGGAGGGGGAGGAAGGGGTTGAGGGGGGAAGTGGAACCTCCCCTTTTCCCAGTACCCCTCTTTCCCCCACCACCAAGCCCCCTCCGCAACGACCCTTGTTGTCCCCCTCCCCAGTCCCCATTCTCAGACCCCCCCCCATTCTCTCTCTCCCCAGACACACTCTCAGTGCTTTTTTCGAAACACTTGCCCCGGTGGCCCACGAGCATAGGGGCCCAATGCTGATCTGTGTATGTTAAGTGACTTGCAATAAAAAAAAATATTTAAAAAAAGATAAGTGATTTTTAAGTGCTTGTTTTGAAACATCTGTTAGTGGTGCTTTTCAAAACAATGTAGCACCCATCTCAAACAAGCATTGGGAGGATGGGAGGGAGGGAAGGGGAGGGAGGGAGGAGAGAGGTGTGGAGGGAGGGGGAAGGGGAGGGGGGAACGGGGGGAAGGGGGAGGGAGAGGGGAGGGAGGGGGGATGGGATGGGGAAAGGGATGGGGGAAGGGGGGAGGGAGGGGGACCTCCCCTTTTCCCAGTACCCCTCTTTCCCCGTTGGGCCCGTCCTCGTAGGGTTTCCATTGTAACCGGGAGGAGGGGAGGGAGGGAGGAGGGAGGTGTGGAGGGAGGAGGGGAGGGGGGGAGGGGAGGGGGGAAGGGGGAGGGAGAGGGTTAGGGGGGAGGGGGAGGGGGGAGGGGGGGGGAAGGTGAGGGAGGGGGACCTCCCCTTTTCCCAGTACCCCTCTTTCCCCATTGGGCCCGTCCCCGTAGGGTTTCCTTTGTAACCAGAAGGGGGGGAGGGAGGGTGGAAGGAGGGGGGAGGGGGAGAGGGATGGAAGGGTGGAGGGAGGGGGGGGAGGATGGAGGGAAGGAGGGAGGGGGGGGAGTTAGGGGAGGAGGGGTGAGGGAGGTGGGGAGGGAGTTGGGGAGGAGGGGGGGAGGGAGTGGGGATGGAGGTGGGAAGGAGTGGGGAGGAAGGGGTTGAGGGGGGAAGGGGGGGAGGGAGGGAATAGGGGCCCCATGCTGATCTGTGTATGTTAAGTGACTTGCACAACTTTAAAAAACTGGCAGTTGCTTTTCGCAACAATGTTGCAACAATCTCACACAAGCATTGTGACGTCACAAGCTGAAGATGTAAATTTAAAACCGAGCTGATCTCTCATTGGTGCACGGGTGCCATTGTGACATCACGCGCTGAAGCCCCTTCAAGAAAAGGGTTAGAAATGAAAATTTAAACTTTAATATCTCTCTAGCTTTAAAAAGGTAGCTTCAATTTGAACGAAAGTACTTACAATAGTTGCCTACGTTAATGGTGAATATGGCGGTACAAAAATCGTAGCGCTTTGGTGTACCGTCTGGGAGGAGTAGGGTTTGTAAGTTATGGACAGAAACTCTTCGGAATCTTCCGTACATACACATATACATCCATACATACGGAATGTTGGACCGCAGAGTTTTAGTAGTATACTAGACCGAGTGGGCCCGTTGGGCCCGTCCTCGTAGGGTTTCCATTGTAACCGGGAGGGGAGGAAAGGGGGAGGGTTGGGGGAGGGAAGGGGGAGGGAGGAGGGGAGGGAGGGGGGAGGGGAGGGGGGGGAGAGAGAGGGGAGGGAGGGGGGTAGGGGGGAGGGAGGGGGGAGAGGGGGGGATGGGAGGGGGGAGGGGTGAAGGGAGGAGGGAAGGGGGGGAGGGAGAGGGGAGGGAGGTGGGTAGGGGGGAGGGAGGGAGGGGGACCTCCCCTTTTCCCAGTACCCCTCTTTCCCCGTTGGGCCCGTCCTCGTAGGGTTTCCATTGTAACCGGGAGGAGGGGAGGGCGGGAAGGGGGAGGGAGGGAGGAGGGAGGTGTGGAGGGAGGAGGGGAGGGGAGGGAGGGGGGAGGGGGGAGGGGGAGGGAGGGGGAGGGAGAGGGGAGGGAGGAGGGGATTGAGGGGGACCTCCCCTTTTCCCAGTACTCCTCTTTCCCCGTTGGGCCCGTCCTCGTAGGGTTTCAATTGTAACCGGGAGGGGGGGAGGGAGGGTGGAAGGAGGGGGGAGAGGGATGGAAGGGTGGAGGGAGGGGGGGAGGGATTGGGGAGGGAGGGATGGAGGGAAGGAGGGAGGGGGGAGTTAGGGGGGAGGGGGAGGAGGGAGGGGAGGGAGTTGGGGAGGGGGAGGAGGGGGGGAGGGAGTGGGGATGGAGGTGGGAAGGAGGGGGGATGAAGGGGTTGAGGGGGGAAGGCGGACCTCCCCTTTTCCCAGTACCCCTCTTTCCCCGTTGAGCCCGTCCTCATAGGGTTTCCATGGTAACCGGGAGGGGGGGAGGGAGGGAGGAGGGAGGTGTGGAGGGAGGAGGGGAGGGGGAGGGAGGGGGGAGGGGAGGGGGAAGGGGAGGGGGAAGGGGGGAGGGGGGAGGGGAGGGAGGGGGATCTCCCCTTTTCCCAGTACCCCTCTTTCCCCGTTGTGCCCGTCCCCGTAGGGTTTCCATTGTAACCGGGAGGGGGGAGGGAGGGTGGATGGAGGGGGAGGGGGAGAGGGATGGAAGGGTGGAGGGAGGGGGAGGGAGTGCGGGAGGGTGGGATGGAGGGAAGGAGGGAGGGGGGGAGTTAGGGGCTGAGTGGTGATGGAGGTTGGGATTGAGGGGGGAGGGAGGGGGGGAGCGAGTGGGGATGGAGGTGGGAAGGAGGGGGGAGGAAGGGGTTGAGGGGGGGAAGTGGAACCTCCCCTTTTCCCAGTACCCCTCTTTCCCCCACCACCAAGCCCCCTCCGCAACGACCCCTGTTGTCCCCCTCCCCAGTCCCCATTCTCAGACCCCCCCCCCCCATTCTCTCTCTCCCCCAGACACACTCTCAGTGCTTTTTTCGAAACACTTGCCCCGGTGGCCCACGAGCATAGGGGCCCAATGCTGATCTGTGTATGTCAAGTGACTTGCAATAAAAAAAAATACTTTAAAAAAAGATAAGTGCTTTTTAAGTGCTTGTTTTGAAACATTCGCGGTCGCATAGTGTTTCTCACTGCGATCTGTTAGTGGTGCTTTTCGAAACAATGTAGCACCCATCTCAAACAAGCATTGGGAGGATGGGAGGGAGGGAAGGGGAGGGAGGGAGGAGAGAGGTGTGGAAGGAGGAGTGGAGGGAGGGGGGAAGGGGAGGGGGGAACGGGGGAAGGGGGAGGGAGAGGGGAGGGAGGGGGGATGGGATGGGGGAAGGGGGGAGGGAGGGGGACCTCCCCTTTTCCCAGTACCCCTCTTTCCCCGTTGGGCCCGTCCTCGTAGGGTTTCCATTGTAACCGGGAGGAGGGGAGGGAGGGAGGAGGGAGGTGTGGAGGGAGGAGGGGAGGGGGGGAGGGAGAGGGTTAGGGGGGAGGGGGGAGGGGAGGGGGGAAGGGGAGGGAGGGGGACCTCCCCTTTTCCCAGTACCCCTCTTTCCCCGTTGGGCCCGTCCCCGTAGGGTTTCCTTTGTAACCAGAAAGGGGGGGAGGGAGGGTGGAAGGAGGGGGGAGGGGGAGAGGGATGGAAGGGTGGAGGGCGGGGGGGAGGGATGGAGGGTAGGAGGGAGGGGGGGAGTTAGGGGAGGAGGGGTGAGGGAGGTGGGGAGGGAGTTGGGGAGGAGGGGGGGAGGGAGTGGGGATGGAGGTGGGAAGGAGTGGGGAGGAAGGGGTTGAGGGGGGGAAGGGGGGGAGGGAGGGAATAGGGGCCCCATGCTGATCTGTGTATGTTAAGTGACTTGCACAACTTTAAAAAACTGGCAGTTGCTTTTCGCAACAATGTTGCAACTATCCTCACACAAGCATTGTGACGTCACAAGCTGAAGACCTTGAAAAAAAAGGTCAGAAAAAAAATCATGTAAATTTAAAACCGAGCTGATCTCTCATTGGTGCACGGGTGCCATTGTGACATCACGCGCTGAAGCCCCTTCAAGAAAAGGGTTAGAAATGAAAATTTAAACTTTAATATCTCTCTAGCTTTAAAAAGGTAGCTTCAATTTGAACGAAAGTACTTACAATAGTTGCCCATGTTAATGGTGAATATGGCGGTACAAAAATCGTAGCGCTTTGGCGTACCGTCTAGGAGGAGTAGGGTTTGTAAGTTAAGCGTCAAGCAAAGACGCTTCGGAATCTTCCGTACATACACACGGAATGTTTGCGTACATACACACGGAATGTTGGACCGCAGAGTTTTAGTAGTATACTAGAAAAGAGGGCCCGTTGGGCCCGTCCCCACACCCCCCATTCTCTCCTCCCCCAGCCCCACCCTTACTCTCCAAGTGTGCCCGTTGGGGAGGGCCCGTTGGGCCCGTCCCCACACCCCCCATTCTCTCCTCCCCCAGCCCCACTCTTACTCTCCAAGATGTTTTGGTTTTTTTTCCTAATCAGATGTGCAGTACTTTGGTCAACGTGGGTTGTTTTTAAATGTGCTATACAAATAAAAGTGACTTGACTTGACTTGACTTGACTTGCAATAACAAAAAAGACTTCTTGGAAGCTTTTCGAAACAATGTAGCCGTCACAAGCTGAAAACTAAATCCTTGCTGAAAACTAAATCCTTTTCTGGAAACTTTTGGAAACAAATGTAGCCCCTTGAAGAAAAGGGTTAGAAATGAAAATTTAAACTTTAATATCTCTCTAGCTTTAAAAAGGTAGCTTCAATTTGAACGAAAGTACTTACAATAGTTGCCCAGGTTAATGGTGAATACGGCGGTACAAAAATCGTAGCGCTTTGGTGTACCGTCTTGGAGGAGTAGGGTTTGTAAGTTAAACTTCGGAATCTTCCGTACATACACACATACATCCCTACATACGAACGCAGAGTTTTAGTATTATATATAGATAGACTAGACCGAGTGGGCCCGTTGGGCCCGTCCTCGTAGGGTTTCCATTGTAACCGGGAGGGGAGGAAAGGGGGAGGGTTGGGGGAGGGAAGGGGGAGGGAGGAGGGGAGGGAGGGGGGAGGGGAGGGGGGGGAGGGAGAGGGGAGGGAGGGGGGTAGGGGGGAGGGAGGGGGGAGAGGGGGGGATGGGAGGGGGGAGGGGTGAAGGGAGGAGGGAAGGGGGGAGGGAGAGGGGAGGGAGGTGGGTAGGGGGGAGGGAGGGAGGGGGACCTCCCCTTTTCCCAGTACCCCTCTTTCCCCGTTGGGCCCGTCCTCGTAGGGTTTCCATTGTAACCGGGAGGAGGGGAGGGCGGGAAGGGGGAGGGAGGGAGGAGGGAGGTGTGGAGGGAGGAGGGGAGGGGAGGGACGGGGGAGGGGGGGGAGGGGGAGGGAGAGGGGAGGGAGGGGGGGATTGAGGGGGACCTCCCCTTTTCCCAGTACTCCTCTTTCCCCGTTGGGCCCGTCCTCGTAGGGTTTCAATTGTAACCGGGAGGGGGGGAGGGAGGGTGGAAGGAGGGGGGAGAGGGATGGAAGGGTGGAGGGAGGGGGGGAGGGATTGGGGAGGGAGGGATGGAGGGAAGGAGGGAGGGGGGAGTTAGGGGGGAGGGGGGAGGGAGGGGGAGGGAGTTGGGGAGGGGGAGGAGGTGGGGAGGGAGTGGGGATGGAGGTGGGAAGGAGGGGGGATGAAGGGGTTGAGGGGGGAAGGAGGACCTCCCCTTTTCCCAGTACCCCTCTTTCCCCGTTGAGCCCGTCCTCATAGGGTTTCCATTGTAACCGGGAGGGGGGGAGGGAGGGAGGAGGGAGGTGTGGAGGGAGGAGGGGAGGGGGAGGGAGGGGGGGAGGGGAGGGGGGAAGGGGAGGGGGAAGGGGGGAGGGGGGAGGGGAGGGAGGGGGATCTCCCCTTTTCCCAGTACCCCTCTTTCCCCGTTGGGCCCGTCCCCGTAGGGTTTCCATTGTAACCGGGAGGGGGGAGGGAGGGTGGAAGGAGGGGGGAGGGGGAGAGGGATGGAAGGGTGGAGGGAGGAGGGAGGGAGTGCGGGAGGGTGGGATGGAGGGAAGGAGGGAGGGGGGGAGTTAGGGGCTGAGTGGTGATGGAGGTTGGGATTGAGGGGGGAGGGAGGGGGGGAGCGAGTGGGGATGGAGGTGGGAAGGAGGGGGGAGGAAGGGGTTGAGGGGGGAGGAAGGGGTTGAGGGGGGAAGTGGAACCTCCCCTTTTCCCAGTACCCCTCTTTCCCCCACCACCAAGCCCCCTCCGCAACGACCCCTGTTGTCCCCCTCCCCAGTCCCCATTCTCAGACCCCCCCCCCCATTCTCTCTCTCCCCCAGACACACTCTCAGTGCTTTTTTCGAAACACTTGCCCCGGTGGCCCACGAGCATAGGGGCCCAATGCTGATCTGTGTATGTTAAGTGACTTGCAATAAAAAAAAATACTTTAAAAAAAGATAAGTGCTTTTTAAGTGCTTGTTTTGAAACATTCGCGGTCGCATAGTGCTTCTCACTGCGATCTGTTAGTGGTGCTTTTCGAAACAATGTAGCACCCATCTCAAACAAGCATTGGGAGGATGGGAGGGAGGGAAGGGGAGGGAGGGAGGAGAGAGGTGTGGAAGGAGGAGGGGAGGGAGGGGGGAAGGGGAGGGGGAACGGGGGAAGGGGGAGGGAGAGGGGAGGGAGGGGGGATGGGATGGGGAAGGGGGGAGGGAGGGGGACCTCCCCTTTTCCCAGTACCCCTCTTTCCCCGTTGGGCCCGTCCTCGTAGGGTTTCCATTGTAACCGGGAGGAGGGGAGGGAGGGAGGAGGGAGGTGTGGAGGGAGGAGGGGAGGGGGGGAGGGGAGGAGGGGGAGGGAGAGGGTTAGGGGGGAGGGGGAGGGGGGAGGGGAGGGGGGAAGGGGAGGGAGGGGGACCTCCCCTTTTCCCAGTACCCCTCTTTCCCCGTTGGGCCCGTCCCCGTAGGGTTTCCTTTGTAACCAGAAGGGGGGGGAGGGAGGGTGGAAGGAGGGGGGAGGGGGAGAGGGATGGAAGGGTGGAGGGCGGGGGGGAGGGATGGAGGGAAGGAGGGAGGGGGGGAGTTAGGGGAGGAGGGGTGAGGGAGGTGGGGAGGGAGTTGGGGAGGAGGGGGGGAGGGAGTGGGGATGGAGGTGGGAAGGAGTGGGGAGGAAGGGGTTGAGGGGGGAAGGGGGGGAGGGAGGGAATAGGGGCCCCATGCTGATCTGTGTATGTTAAGTGACTTGCACAACTTTAAAAAACTGGCAGTTGCTTTTCGCAACAATGTTGCAACTATCCTCACACAAGCATTGTGACGTCACAAGCTGAAGACCTTGAAAAAAAAGGTCAGAAAAAAAATCATGTAAATTTAAAACCGAGCTGATCTCTCATTGGAGCACGGGTGCCATTGTGACATCACGCGCTGAAGCCCCTTCAAGAAAAGGGTTAGAAATGAAAATTTAAACTTTAATATCTCTCTAGCTTTAAAAAGGTAGCTTCAATTTGAACGAAAGTACTTACAATAGTTGCCCATGTTAATGGTGAATATGGCGGTACAAAAATCGTAGCGCTTTGGCGTACCGTCTAGGAGGAGTAGGGTTTGTAAGTTAAGCGTCAAGCAAAGACGCTTCGGAATCTTCCGTACATACACACGGAATGTTTGCGTACATACACACGGAATGTTGGACCGCAGAGTTTTAGTAGTATACTAGACCGAGTGGGCCCGTTGGGCCCGTCCTCGTAGGGTTTCCATTGTAACCGGGAGGGGAGGAAAGGGGGAGGGTTGGGGGAGGGAAGGGGGAGGGAGGAGGGGAGGGAGGGGGGGAGGGGAGGGGGAGGGAGAGGGGAGGGAGGGGGGTAGGGGGGAGGGGGGAGAGGGGGGGATGGGAGGGGGGAGGGGAGGGGGGAAGGGAGGAGGGAAGGGGGGGAGGGAGAGGGGAGGGAGGTGGGTAGGGGGGAGGGAGGGAGGGGGACCTCCCCTTTTCCCAGTACCCCTCTTTCCCCGTTGGGCCCGTCCTCGTAGGGTTTCCATTGTAACCGGGAGGAGGGGAGGGCGGGAAGGGGGAGGGAGGGAGGAGGGAGGTGTGGAGGGAGGAGGGGAGGGGAGGGAGGGGGGAGGGGGGGAGGAGGGAAGGGGGGAAGGGGGGAAGGGGGGAAGGGGGAGGGAGAGGGGAGGGAGGGGGGATGGGATGGGGGAAGGGGGGAGGGAGGGGGGAGGGAGGGGGACCTCCCCTTTTCCCAGTACTCCTCTTTCCCCGTTGGGCCCGTCCTCGTAGGGTTTCAATTGTAACCGGGAGGGGGGGAGGGAGGGTGGAAGGAGGGGGGAGAGGGATGGAAGGGTGGAGGTAGGGAAGGAGGGATTGGGGAGGGAGGGATGGAGGGAGGGGGGAGTTAGGGGGGAGGGGGGAGGGAGGGGGGAGGGAGTTGGGGAGGGAGGGGGAGGAGGGGGGGAGGGAGTGGGGATGGAGGTGGGAAGGAGGGGGGATGAAGGGGTTGAGGGGGGAAGGGGGACCTCCCCTTTTCCCAGTACCCCTCTTTCCCCGTTGGGCCCGTCCTCATAGGGTTTCCATTGTAACCGGGATGGGGGGAGGGAGGGAGGAGGGAGGTGTGGAGGGAGGTGTGGAGGGAGGAGGGGAGGGGGAGGGAGGGGGGAGGGAGTAGGGGGGAGGGGAGGGAGGGGGACCTCCCCTTTTCCCAGTACCCCTCTTTCCCCGTTGGGCCCATCCCCGTAGGGTTTCTATTGTAACCGGGAGGGGGGAGGGAGGGTGGAAGGAGGGGGGAGGGGGAGAGGGATGGAAGGGTGGATGGATTGGGGGAGGGAGGGATGGAGGGAAGGAGGGAGGGGGGGAGTTAGGGGGGAGGTTTGAGGGAGGTGGGGAGGGAGGGGGAGGGAGTTGGGGAGGGAGGGGGAGGAGGGGGGGAGGGAGTGGGGATGGAGGTGGGAAGGAAGGGGTTGAGGGGTGAAGGGGGACCTCCCATTTTCCCAGTACCCCTCTTTCCCCCACCACCAAGCCCCCTCCGCAACGACCCCTGTTGTCCCCCTCCCCAGTCCCCATTCTCAGACCCCCCCCCCCCATTCTCTCTCTCCCCCAGACACACTCCAAGTGCTGTTTCGCAACACTTGCCCCGGTGGCCCACGAGCATAGAGGCCCCATGTTGATCTGTGTATGTTAAGTGACTTGCAAT